>NC_056739.1:1375063955-1375161455 GCF_019279795.1 Protopterus annectens
TACTGAGATTTTAGGACAAAGATTTCCTATATTGTCTGTAGTAGTTGCATAAAACAATTATTTTGTATCTGAAACACCTAAATGTTATAAGAAACAGAATAAGCAACTATAATGCTACAAGAATAAGCTTTTATTTAGGCAAAACAGTGAAGTTCTTTCCTTTGTACTGGCTGTGGGTATGTTTTGCCCTGCAAAATCTGACGTTTCTACATAAAAGTCCCACCTTGGGCAATTGAAAAGGTGACAACCCTATAATAGGTATGCGTTAGCATGACTCGGCCGATGGATGTGGGTCCCAAAACCCAATTTCTTGTCTGTATTGAAGAGTCATGGTTCCCATGTATCAGCCAGACAGGAGCAGATTGTAAGAGGAGCACACAAATAATATAAATAAATCACTGGACAGGCCCCCATTTCCATACAGTCGAATGGCATGCCGTCGTATAATGAGCAGCCATTCCCGATACTGTAGGCATGTAATCCTATGCAATACATATCATAAGGTAATATTGTGGTCCTTACTCCCACCCAGGGGTGTGAGTGTCAGATGCAAGCACCAATGGTGGTGCATTTGCAAGTGCGGGAGAGAGTGGGTGTAAGCCTGTTTGGCTACCAGTATGCGAGTATTGCACTGGTAAAGCAATGTAGAGGCTAACCGAGTGTAAGAAGCTGTAACCAGAGGTTAGCATTGCTTAACACTGCACAAACCCACGCACACCCGCTCACAACTGCTTTAATGTGCTTTACTCCCTCTGTATCCAATGGCCTTGATCTGCCCTGCAACCAAATAAGCATCCTCTGCAAGGCTCGGAACCAGGACCCTGCACACACAGCTAATGTGATTTACCAATACGCCATGGCAGATATACAGACAACGGGCAGTACCACAAACATATCATACAGCGCAGTCATTCAACAGTATAGGAATGTATCCCATCATGTAGATGTATATGTGAGAGGTTATGTCCAGCATATAGGTACATACATATATAGAGATATATCAGGAACATACCCTGTGGCAACAAAGCATTACAAACAAATGAAACAGGAAACACCAGTGATGCCTGTATTATGTATTGGTGTTGTTCTATGTAATCTCAAGACTCCCTCAGACATGTGTCATTCATACACGCAAACAGTTGTACATTGGCCTTATACATCACTCTGTGCATGTAATGTACATTAACACAACAGTACCTGTCCAATCATTATGTGTGAACAGTACTCATGCAAGGTGCTGTGTGCAACATCCTCATCATGATAAAGGTAAATGGGATAACCATAGAAGGACCGGTAGTGTTGTGTGTACTATGGGGTCATCCTCATCACGTGTACCTGGACCATTTAGGAGTGATGTGCATACCAGGATCGTGCGCCTGAGGGACAGGGGTGAGGATAACAGGAGTATGTTGTGATGCATATTACAAAGGTTACATGTGTCCTGTGGGCACATGTGTGAAATGGACAGCTATGCATAGGGAAGGTGTTGTCCTAGGAGCCGATTGGCCTTATGTGTCCGTAGGCTGAGGTTTGGATGTGGGGGAAGGTCTGTAGGTATGGCTGTGGAGGATAGGTAGGGTAGGATCACAGACAAGACAGCATACAGGGTTGGTATATGACACATGTGGGAGGATACACCTCGGATGAGAATGGGTGTTCGGCATTCACAAGCCCATGGGAACAGTAGAACGGAGGTCCCCAGCCATGGGCAGCCACCACTGCACCTAAACAGCTGCAAAGGAGGCAGTGCTGGGGCTGTCCAGGAGGGGCAGCATCACCCTGTAAATGTGACACTCCTCCCTTGAGCTTGCGTATCTGGCTTCGGAACCCCTTAGTGAGCCCCCAAAGCAACACATCAGGGACCGCACAATAGCAGACATGTACCTGTCTGGTCCTGCTCTCAGGGGGGACATGCCCCATCCACAGTGGTGGTACCACCAGAAGGTGGTGCAGAGCCAATAAAGGTTGATGTCCAAGGCTGGGCCCCAAATGTGCTTGTGCCCAGTGCCATGGTCATCTGAAGTGGGACAGGAGGTTCTACAGGGACCTCACAACCCATTCAGCCTATGGTGTTGCAGTTTAAACCCACATATGGCTTAGTGATAGACAATAGCATACAAGATTACCTGCAACAGTATGCATAGATATCATCATCAACCCAACACAACAGATGGTATACATTTGCAGAGGGAGCACAACACATGCATATATGCTGCATGCCATCTGTACAATGTGTAGTAGACGTGTGACCACAGCTATGAACAGTTGCCCATTATTGGCTTGTCACTGGGAATCCCAGGCAGTGTCTGTCATACCACTGTTTCATGTGACATATGTCCATTCAGGGATGCGATGGCAGTAACACATCCCTATCATCATGTACTGTCTGCAATCCTCACACTATGTTCCTGCTGTGCACAAATGTGTGTTCAGTGTATAACACAAGAAACAAATAGTTCCACACACTGACCAGTTCACAGATGGCCCTACAGATGGGGTCCCTCATGAACAGAGTACTGTCATGTCTGTATTAAAACATGCAGAATAGCCATTACCACACGCAACATGTTAAACAGGCAGTAGTCTCAATGCAGCATAGCTACACTTACATGCTGTAGTCATGTGTGGCACATCACCCTCCTGTCTTTAGGCTATATCCCACTGTTTATGATGTTTGAGGTACATCCAGATATCAGCTGTGATGCTGTTTCAGAACACCACATCCAGGTACCACTCACAGCGACTGTTATGGCCAAATACCAACATGTTTTTCCTAGATAGTGTGCTGTGTTTATCATGCAAATGGCTATGGGAACACCATCACAGCTGTTCCACATGCAGTCAGCTAGAGGAGGACTGCAATAGGTGCAGAGGCCATCACTTGATCATGTCCATCATTTACAATACACATGCTGCTGCTGAGCAGGTGTACACCTCGACATCCACCAGAGAGTGTGTGGGTGGGACAGTCAAAGTACACCAGAGAAGGGCTTGGAGACCTAATCTTAAGCATCATCTGCCACACGCCTAACAGTACAGGTGTCAAACCCCTGACTGACTAGTTATTACTGTTACATGTGCATGACATTACTACATGTGCCGCAAAGCCAACATGTTGCTATGCTGTAAGAACATATGTGTGTAGTTGAGAGACATCTGCTACAGAGATATAGTAGACATACATTAGGTGTGGCACACATGCCTGTCCACGTGAACAGATGACATTGTCACCACAACCACACTCTCTAATGGACTTGCAATGACACTCTTTGCCAGGGCCACAAATACACAACCTAACAACTTCATTTGCCACACTGCAGTAATGCACATGACTACATGCACCACAGGGGATATCTGGAGGTTCTATGGGCTAGGGCATGTGAAAGTGTTTGACATCTGTTGGTATGCCAACAAGGGTTATACTGGGAGTGACTGTGGTTGGGACCATCATAACCCACATGCAGACCCAAGGTGCCAGTACTGACATGCATGTATGCATTGCTGCATGGGTGTGTAGTGGTTGGCTGTGCAAGATGGCTGTACAAGGCTGAGTGAGGGGTACTCCTTGGCATTGCGTCAACTGATAATGGTGTGCAGTGCAGGGGTGTATTGTCTGCAATGTCCCACACAGATGGCTACTGTATGATCTGCCTTGACATCCTGGTTACCAATGTGTATGGCCATAACTTTGCAATGCATGCCATGTCTGTGTTTGATAGTCATTCACATGGACATTGCCTGGGATGTGCATGTCCCACAGTACTGTACAGTGATATATACAGGTGTACCTGGTTTGGCAGGCACATGTTGTGTACACAGACTGTTATCCCCCGATATGCCAATACTGTCCTGGTGTGGAGAAACCTGCTGATAATGAGCAGGTCGACCCTGCACCTGCAATGATAGCATGATACAGGCATTCCCTGGTATTAGTGGCATTGGTCCATACAGGGCACATGTGTATGGCATTGTATGGCCTCTGTGGATTACATTTGATGGCACCACATATGTTGCAGACATCCAGTGGGGAACATAGTGAAGGCACAATGTCCGCAAATATGTGCCTATTGTACCACTGTGCAGGGTGCCATGTCCTCTGCAGGCCACTGCATTCACACCATGCCTACTATCTGTCATCAATATGCATGGTACTAGCAACATAGCAGAATATCCTAGGTAACTGTGTTTGTGCATGGCACATGTGTGCAGGACATATACTAGTAGGGTTGCATACGTTATTCACCAGGCCTTTTGCCAGATGTAGGGGTATGGCTTGCCAAAACAGTCCCGTGGCTGACTGACAGCTGTACTCCTCGTGAGGTGGCCAGTGTGTCATAAGACAGACACCATATAGGAAAACTACAAAATCCTCTCCCCAACATGTCCAATGGTAAGACACTCGCACCCACCTCTACACAGGCTCTGACAGACAAACACACACTTGCCATGTCCTGTATATGAACCCCTACCTACCATATCACACTGCAGCAATACACTATGGTGAATACTGGGTTACAGCACACCTACCGGTGTAGACCTAGGTGGATGACAACAGCAGGATTGACAAAGGTGGTCATGTGATTTGTACAGAGAGTGCATACTCTACAAAGCACTGCACTTGTCTCACGCATTCAGACATACACACACACACACACACACACACACACACACACACACACACACACACACACACACACACACACACACACACCTGGCATGTCTGGGATTAGAACACCAACCTAACTACTTTAGCACACTACAGCATTATGTAGTTACAGAACACGCTACTCAGATTACTGGGTTACAGTACTCCCAGAGGTGCATTTCTAGGTGGGTGACATCATCAGCCTTGCCAGAGGTGGGTATAGGAATGGTATGGAGTGTGAGCAGTCTAAAAGCATTATTCAGTTCTCAGGCAGACAGAGACAAACACACACACACAGACACACACACACACACACACACACACACACACACACACACACACACACACTTGGCAAGTCTGGGATTAGAACACTGACCTAACTACTTTATTACATTACAGCATTATGCAGTCACAGAATGCCCTGCCGAGATTACTGGGACACAGCACTCCCAGAGGTGTATTTGTAGGTGGGTGACATCATCAGCCTTGCCAAAGGTGGGTATAGGAATTGTATGGAGTGTGAGCAGTCTAAAAGCATTATTCAGTCCTCAGGCAGATGAGGACAAACACACACACACACACACACACACACACACACACACACACACACACACACACACACACACACACACACACACACACACACTTGGCAAGTCTGGGATTAGAACACCGACCTAACTACTTTATTACACTACAGCATTACGCAGTTACAGAATGTAGTACCAAGATTACTGGGACACAGCACTCCCAGAGGTTTATTTGTAGGTGGGTGACATCATCAGCCCTGCCAAAGGTGGGTATAGGAATTGTATGGAGTGTGAGCAGTCTAAAAGCATTATTCAGTCCTCAGGCAGACAGGGACAAACACACACACACTTGGCAAGTCTGGGATTAGAACACTGACCTAACTACTTTATTACATTACAGCATTACGCAGTTACAGAAAGCGCTACCGAGATTATTAGGACACAGCACTCCCAGAGTTGTATTTGTAGGTGGGCGACATAATCAGCCTTGCCAAAGGTGGGTATAGGAATTGTATGGAGTGTGAGCAGTCTAAAAGCATTATTCAGTCCTCAGGCAGACGGAGACAACACACACACACACACACACACACACACACACACACACACACACACACACACACACACACACACACACACACACACACACACACACACACACACGCCAGTGGTGGGAACAGAACACCTGCCTATCTACAGATCACTATTACAATAATACATAGTTACAAGTCTCGCCACACAGACTACACATTTCAAGGCTGTCATTATGACCTACTAGGAATGTGGACATCAACAGGGATGCTGGCAGTAAAGATGTACATACCTGTGAACCTGTGTGTTTAAAGTAGGAATCCATCCTGACCTGGAGTATGCCCATCTGTGGAATGGACGACTACTATCACTATACGGGGTTACAATGGCCATGCTCATACACATAAAGGCACATAACCAACACAAGGTGTCACTGGGCATGCTCATACACTTAGTAGCACAGGGCTGTTTGGAATGCACTATGTATTCATCTACACAAGGTTATACTGGGCATGATCATACACTTAGTAGCACAGGGCTGTCTGGGATGCACTCTGATTCTAAACACGGAAGGCCACAGTGGCCATGCTATTACAGTTAGACCCAAAGAACACATTGTAATGGACTCTGGTGTTAGTAGTTGTCATTGTTGCACGAACGCTGCTCTACATATATCTGACACCGGTCATATACACAACGTCTGCTGCTGTCTGTCACCTTAGATGTACCATCCTATACCAAACACAATATCACCACTCGCAGTGATGTCTTGCTAATAGTGGCAACTACTTGACCAACACAATGAGCCTTGCTAGGAGTGGCAACTGCTTGACCAACACAATGAGCCAATGTCCTGCTGTAATTACGAGGTTGTCCAGTGCTTGTCATTCTGGGATGACATGACAGACAGTAGACAGGCCTTTGATACATATCACATGCATCCATGATTCATGGGAGTGGGGATAATACCTAAGTCACATTCGCCCATATAGTGCCATTCCAAGGCAAATGTCCTAAACACAGGATAACACCCTGACACCTAGAGGACAACTGCATTGTATGCTTATGCTAACCAGTGCTAGATGTGTAGTGTCCAGAATCACAGCTGCTCACTGTAGATCCAACAATGGGGAATACTGACATCTGTGCAGTGAGGAACACCTGGCTGAAGGCTCTGTAGTGCACAATAGCACTACCACCATATACTTCAGAACCAGACATGTGGGCCATAACACAGGTACGGACCACTCCAGGTGGTGATTTCCCCACATACATAGAGGCCACTCACATGTACTGACTGGTACTCCCACAAAAGGTATCACAGATGACTCATGTGCAGGACACAGTGTCAAATGCTGCATTCTAGGATGTAAACCTCAGACACCACCATGCCCTCGCACCACCAACACACATCCATGCATGTTGTAGGATATATAAGAGTACACCACCATGTGACCCTTGACCAGTGGACTGTGCCAAGCTCTACATCAACTGTAGAGAGTACCCATGTACTGACACAGTTGCTTCATGTGATATGCAATGCAATGATACCACTGTCTGTAACCAGGTCAGCTGTACACATACCAGGGGCCCTCGGTTATTTACAGCATTAGCAGATGACTGTTGCTGTACACCAGTAAACACCCTCATGTTTGGATATGACATACATGTACCTGGCCTGGATATGTACATGCCACACACACACAACATACATGTAAATAGCATAGCTGTTGTCCTTTGTGCAGACAGGTGGCTACATCCATTACACACATGCACATGGAATGTAGGTCCATAGCTGCTAAATGCTAACAGTACATAAGGTGTGATATCAATGTTGACAGAGGTAACATTCCTTCTGTACCGGTCACCCATTACACCTATCATATCATACAACAGTCCATGTGTCATGTATGTCATTACACATGTCCACCAATTGCAATGCCTACAAACATGCCCAAATGACAGGATTGTAGGACCTACACACATGTACATGTAGTGGTGTGCATTCATATACCATACGTGTGCAGTTGATGTGTGCAGGTGACGTGTATCTTAGTACATCATGCAGTTGCAATGCAGCCTCAACACTGCCAACTGTATATGGTGATATGCTGAATGTACAGAAAGATGTACCTCAGGTATGGACAGATGTGTGGAAATAACTAAGTGTTGGGGCATCTTTGCAGATGGATGTTTGCTGAGGACAGCTCACAGGTGTGTCACAAGCAGTCCTACAATAACCTGTGTAACCAGTAAGCAATGGTTTTGTTAATTGAAGGGCATAACACACAACATAGACAGCGGTCAGGGTGACACCGAAGGTAAATCACTTGACACCTGTAACAGTTAAGACCTCCCGTGTGCATATATCAGCACTGTTGCCAAAGGAAGCATCAGTACACTTTGCAACGCATGCACTACCACTGTAAATCTGACATACATATCATGAGCTAGGCAGGTGTTTGATTCACAGTACTGGCATGTGTGGTGGCATGTGTGTCCATATATGTCACGTATGTTGGGGAATACATCTCAATTGTTATTCACTCTCCTGTACACTAGTGTAGACATCTGTACAGACTGCAATGTAGAAAGCAGGACATAGGCAGGGGTGTGTATCTCACACATGTGAGGTATCTGTATGTGCGTGACATAGGTGTATTCAATAGTGACTGCCACAGTGTGTGTGTGTGTGTGTGTGTGTGTGTGTGTGTGTGTGTGTGTGTGTGTGTGTGTGTGTATGTATGGCTGTCTGGTCCCTGGAGTGAGGATGTATGTTACCATACTGAACTGATAAGACCCCTCCCCCATCCAGGCGATGCAGTCTACTATCCATGTTGATGTCCATGATCTGATGCCATACTGACTACCTGTACATGTGTATTCTCTGTGGCGCATCATGTAGGTGCACAGTACTGTAATGATGATTTGCACATAGACCGGACTCCTCACCTCAACAGTAGCAACTGCGTGTGTGTGTGTGTGTGTGTGTTACTGTGTCGGTGAATCGGTGAGTGTGTGGGTGTGTTACTGTGTCACTGAATACATGTGTGTCAATACCTGAGTGCGTGGGTGCAGTTGTGTGTTGGCATCCTATCATGGGAATGTGTATTACTGCTTCCCAATGAGGCATCACACTTCCCACTGGCCTCTACCCTTGTAATCAGCTAGACCACTCTCTTATCTCACCACTCCATGTAACTGTACCTGTGATGTCACCCAGTATGGATGTCATGTCTGTAGCCACAGTTGCTTAATACACAGCTATCATGCTTTTGGATCAGTAGATGTCTATGGAACATGGGACATTCTCACTGTGATGTGAAAGCTACAAGGTGCATGCTGGTATATTCATACATACCTGTGAGAAGTCCACATTGACATATGGGACACTAACTGCAAACACTGACATCCACCAGCACGTGCAATTAGACCTGAAGGAGGAAAGCAGAACATCATGACCCACATGCAGTTACTGTTGTTACACAAGAAACATACTGTTAACAGTACGAAATGCATTGTACACCTGTAGTGCATGGTATGTCTGCTGCCTGTCAACAGTACTTAACAATTGTAAACTGCACTTATCTTCCTAGTCTGTTCACCCTGTGCATCAGACCATATGAGCATGTCCCTGCACTGATGATGCGGATGTTAGGGATGTGGCACAGGCATCATCATATGCACAGGGTGATAATGTTTGCTAGCGGCTTAGGCTGCGCCATTGGATGACATCATGTGTGTGGGTTAGGGCCTTTGATCTAATTGGGTATGTGTGGATGCTATGCATGTGTATGTTGAGGTGCCCTACATATGTTTCCGGTGTGTGCGTGTATGTATGCACACAGTTCTGGCATGTGCCTGGCCTACACAGGGGTATTATTGACAGCTGTGGACTGTACAGGCCAGGTTTTATAGTTCATGGTGTCCGGCCATGGCCATGTGACCTGTGTTTGCCAGGGGTTGCACAAGCACTACCAGGCAGAGGTGCAGATTGGGTACTGTCTGATGACACTTGTCCACTGGAAGCATGTCCCTGTTGGGACCATCCAGGGCCACATGCACATGGCTTGCTGTTTCGTGGTATGGACAGCACATCACTGTGTGTGTTGCTTCACATCTCTGGCCATCCTCCACGGTCATGCGTGTACATGTGTTGGCCAAATTATTGTGACAGAAATCTATTTCACGTCTGTGTTGTCCCATATGACATATACCCATAGATGTCATATGCTCCACTGACGACAGGGTTATGCAGACAAAGGGTGGTATGTTTGGTATGTGGGATATGTTTTTCAGGATAGTTAGGCAGTGTTGCAGCCAGGCCACTAGATGTCATGGACATGTCAAGATAGCACATCACATTGTATGACATTCATAGCAGGGCTATGATCCACATCAGTGAATCCTGTGGGCTGGCCATACTCCAGTTCACTGTGTAGTACTATTTGTATTCCCCACATGTGTAGTTCTGATCTGTAGTACATGTCCCTACAGTGAACAGCACCTCCACCATTGTATGCACAGCTGTCCACACATCTGGCAATGACAGTTAGTGAGGTTTCATGTTGGTGTTTCACATAGTTTGCAAGTGTTGCACATGGGTAGCCATTGTGATGCATTGCAAGTCCGACCTGTATATTGTGACAGGACCATACATTATGCCTATATGTGGTAAATGGCCACATGGCAGATAGAGCTGTGCATTAAGATGCCTAATAAATAATAACAGTCTCACCTGCAACATGCTGCTGTCGCAGCGGAATGCCAGAGGTACCTAAATAGGAGTAACACAGCAGTATGAGAATTATCCACGCCTGTATTATAGCTACAGGCTGCAATGTGCATGTTAACACATACACCAGTACAATAGACTGTACTATGATGTATGCACATGGGTGCATACACAGAGTAGCATACTATAGTATGCGGCATGTGTGTATACATGTCTTGCATATGATGTTACATTACATATTGTACAGTGACACATGCAACTATATGGAATATAGTTGTTATAGGTGCAGTAGTGACTTACCAGACAACTCCAGGCTCCGTGGTTGAGAGACACCCACCTCCACAATATCAGCTAAGGCTTGTGGATGTTGTTCTGCAGGTGTCTCCAGGTTGGCCAGTAGCTCCTCAGTATGTGTGAGTGGGGGCTGGGTTGGTGGCCCACCACCTGTTGCACCTTGTTCCCTGGTGATTGCATTCACACGCTGTTTCACCCGCCTAATGATGTCTGTACAGTGTCTGCGCACCTGCTGGTATGTGCGGTTGTGGCCAACCACATCATTAACCCTCCTGCGAAGTTCCATCCAGAGGGCATCCTGCTGCTGTGCATCCTGTGGCACATGGCTGAACAGGATATCATGATTGTCATGTAGGAATGGGATGAGGGCCTCATCCTCCAAGCTGGTATAAGGGGGTAGCCTTGCATGCGGCATACCTGGAAAACATAATGATGGAAACAGGTCACAGTAACTCACAGAGACATACAGAGCTACAGCTGAACATACATGGGTATCGCATTTATTACAATTAAGTAGTTGTATTTGCAAATCTACATGACACTGACACCACTGACATGTTTGTGTCACACACGTGACACTCAATGGTGAGTGGATATTATCACCATATGTGTGTGTGTGTGTGTGTGTGTGTGTGTGTGTGTGTGTGTGTGTGTGTGTGTGTGTGTCACCTGATTACATTTCTCATACTCTATGTGGATCCTGTCTTGATGTGGGCATGTCTGTTTGCCTGTACTGGTGTTCCTACCTATCAGCATATGGCTGGATGTGTCCACATTAATGCAGTCGAACTTGATGCTGTGTATATGTCATATATAAAGACTTACACTGCCTTAACGGACATGACCTGTGACCCTGCAGACTTGCTCATGGAAGGTTTTACATGTATGTGTTTTGCCATATACATCTACACGGCACTGTACAGCAATTCAACATCCTGCCATGTATCACCTGTTTTGCACATGTGATACACATGGGACACTGGCTAGCCAGATGGTATCTTCAGGGATGGATATCAAGTATAACATGTACAGTCAAAGTCAACTAGTAGGCTACATACCCTGGGCCATGTATGAATCTAGGATAAAAGGTTACCAAGCTGTAGCCAACAGGCGGGTCTCTGTGGCCAGGTGGAGCAGTGCCACATAACTGACCCACAGGTTTAATGATACATTTACCATGAGGTCATCACACCATGTCTGAGAGGGGGGCGATGTGCAGCTTTGCTGGACAGGAATGCATAGTATGGCAGGACTATGTAAAGTGTATGGGACAAGGATCTGTCCAGCATGTGGTGATCCTAGTACTAGGAAGGTGGATGTCCATGAAGTATGTGTTTGAGATCAGGATGTGTATGTGTAGCATGTCCAACATCACTGGGTTGGACATGGATGTATTCAGGGTAGGCATCATGTAACATAGTGGAGGTGGGGAATGGGAAGGCTGATGTAGGCCATCTGAACATGGCCAATACCTCTTAAAGGAAATATGTGATCTGATATGGGTCACTTGAGTGTTGTGTATGGCTGGACAATGATCTCTATATTCATGGATGGCACCCTGTCATGATTAGGGTTGCCACATACGACTACCTGACAGATGTGGTGATGTAACTATCACAGGAAAGACAACTGCCCAGCTGCATCCCATACACACAGCATCCATTATGTTGACCACTGCCTAGGTGGTAGTTCATGGGTACAGGGTTATTAACATAGGGGTGACAATGCAAAATGTAGCTGTCAGATTGGGGCCATATGTCACAAACCTCACCCACAAAGCCCCTTCTGTATGTTGTCCACAACACTCTGAGTCAGCTATTGCTCCTAGGTCATAGTCATTTGTATACATCAATAGGCAGTTGCCTTCTGTGTGGTATGGACTACAATGAGGGGGAGTACAATTAATTAACCCTGTGTTACTGTAGCTGGCACTGGTGTGATGTGCATGTATTATTCAGACACCTTCTGTAGTGTTGGTTCTGCCAGCAGTCCCATTGCAAAACACTCCTGTGACATAGGAATGTACATCTAGTATACTGAGTGTAGGAGGAACACAGTATGGGTGATGATGTCCTATGACCTGTCAAGGTTATGATATGCAGTATAAAATCAACCTTACTGTCATGTCATCTACATCTGCACTGCTGACATCAAATAATTTGATCAAGGATCATGGCCTTTCAGACCAGACTCAGCAGGGTAGTAGTGCAGTACTTCCCATTATCAGTGGTGTCTCCCGCTTTGTGGGTTGTGATACCTGTTGGTGTGCACCATTCAGTGTGTACACAGCCTGCCATGATGCTATGTTTTACATGATGTGTATGTGGAGAGCAACTTGTTTTGCCATATATGTATGATACAACCTGGGATGTGGACAGGTCCCATGCAGCCTGAGTGCAGCTTGTACCTGCATAGTTGTGGTTACAGGGGCTCTGTAGTGTACATGGATATATGACTGTGTACCTGTTGGGGGGGGGGGCAGTGTGTTTATGTTATCCAAGACCCTATCTGGATTGCTTATTCATGCTCAGAACTTGTTCAGAACTTGTAAGCACTACATAAGCAACTAATTACTATAACACTCAATCTTCCTCATTACCTAGAGGTAAACAGTTTTTGTACGTACTTTTCTCACTTGCTTACAGTAAAATAGCTCTTGTACTCACTTTCTTCACTTATCTAGGAGAAATTAGTGTTCTATTCAGGCATGTCCAAGGGTCAGCTGCCAGTGTTCTCTCCTGTCTATCTGACGAATCTGGACATATTGAGGCAATGTAGACATTGCCACATGTACACAGACAACCCTCTCCACCTACCACCCAACACTACAACCTGTGAGAGATGCACTTATCTAGCCAAACTGGAGGTAAAGCTCTCTCCAACCAAGACTGACCCTGACAGTCATGTGGAGAAGGTAAACATTCACACCACACCATACTCATCACATAGTCTCACTGAATCAACACCACCATAATCCACACATAGTAACACAAAAACATTTGCGGAGGCTCTCAATAATAATCTGTCTAAGCAACAGAGACCTCCAAAGTGGAAACGCAAGCAGCCTCTATCCCCCAACACAACCCCAATGGCACATAGCCCACAGAGTCAGTGTGCCACTCAATCACAGCCAATAAGGCAAATCAACGTGCTCTACACACTAGTCATAGGTGACTCTATAGTCAGGCACACTGATGTCCCACTCACCAGGCTAAAAAAGGAGAAGGTTACTGTCAGCTGCATGTCAGGTAACAGGATCCGCCACATAACCCACGCACTCAGGTCACTCCACAAGAAGTACAAATATGACTCTGTGATTGTCCATGTTGGTGTGAATGACCTGAGATGTGCCTCCCTAGACTACATGAAAAGAGACATGGAAGAGCTCTCCGAACTTGTAGGCCAGGCAGATATGACCCGAGCCCTGAGTAGCATTCTGCCATCGCCCAGAATGATACCGCAGTACAAGGACAAAATGATTGACTTCAACAATTCATAGGTTCATAGGTTCATAGGTTAGTACTAGGCTATCAGCCCTAGGGCCTATACAAGCCTAGCCATAACAATTCCCTGAATATTTCTTCCCACATTATTTACTTTCCTGGACCCCTGTCTAGCAGGGCGACTGACGTGATCCCTGGGGTGAATTTCCTTTCTCCCATCCAATCGTCAAGGTTCCTCTTGAAGAGGTCCAAAGAGGCACTCTGCTTGACATGTATGGGCAATCTATTCCAGAGTCTGGGAGTCTCTGGGTCAGGAACCTATCCCTCCAACATGTTTTGTTTATTGTGATGACAAGGTTTAGATCCCTGGAGCATGTAGCTCTGAGGGATTGGGATTTCTTTATGTAGCATGTCCAACAGCTCTGGGTTTGACATGGCCTTGTATGTTAAGCAGAGATCGCCTCTGAGTAGATGATACGACAGAGTATAGCTGGAGTTTTTTAAGGCGGTCAGCATAGGGCATCTGCTTTAGGCCTGTGGTTCTTTTAGTGAGGTATTTCTGAGGCCTTTCCAGTTGTTGCAGATGTCTTGAGAGGTACATACCAAATGGGGCATTGTATTTTATAATGGGTCTAATGAGGGATGAGTACAGTGGGACAATGACCTCCTTTTTTCTGGATGAAAAGCCCTTCATGATGAGGTGTGCCACATAGAAGGATTTCCTGACTGTTGTGGCGATGTGGTTATCGAAGGTGAGACCACTGTCCACCTGTGTCCCTAAGTCTCTTATCACACTATTGGCTAAGCTTCTGGTGTCATTCTAAGGGGATCCAGTATCTGTCTGCTTGGGTTGACATGGTCGACAGACCACGATGCCTTGCCACAGATGGCCTGCACCTGTTGCCCCTGGGATTCTGGATACTGGCTAAGGCTCTTGCTGCCCCTATAGTGCCTTCTTTAGGCAAGGTTCACATAACATATTCACCACCATAACAGGAACAGGCAAGCACAAACTGAGGGTAATGCTACTCAATGCTGGAAGTCTAAATCTCAAAATGCACTCACTCGAGGTACTCCTTGTAATGGAGAACATCGATAGCTGTGCAGTGACTGAGACCTGCTCAAGGCTCCAGAGAGCACACCTGCACTACTAGGCTAGAACTCATAGCACACTTTTCAGCCATGTAACCTGAATCGGAATACCCAAGGCGGAGGTGTGTCCATAGTCATTAAGGATATCCATCCCTCCAAGCTAGTTGCTTAGCACAATGCATCCGAGGTTATCCAAGTGCAACTACCACTGGGCTAAACTGCAATCCAAATCGTAACTTGCTACAGATCCCCCACCATGCCCCAAGATTCCCACTCCTCTTTTCTTGATGTACTGGAAATTATTAGGGTTCAACCAAACACCCTACTAATGGGCGACTTCACTTACCCCACCACAAACTGGGAAAACTAGTTGTGTACCAACTCATTAGCTCAACACTTTCTAGAATTCATAAACACCAATGCCATGGATCAACTTATCCACACACCCACCAGGGACAACAATATCCTAGACCTAGGCATTACCAACATGAGTGACCGGTGTTCCACACCTGAAGTCACCTCCTCATTGGTCCGATCTGACCATAAGCTAAACACTCTTGATATACACATCCTGCCCCCACCCCCCATTAAGAGAACCACAGTATAATATGTCTACAAAGCCAACTTGATGCTTCTTAAGACAGATGTGGTGAACTTCATGACAGCCATGCAGATGGACAATACAGTTACAACTGCTGAATCCTACATAAATGTACTCTATAAGCACTTACATGAGTGCATGGATCATGCTATCCCAAACAGAACCAAGATGCTATACTCCTAATTAAGGAAGCCAATCTGGTGGTCCCCTGCCATAAACAAACTGTATAACAGAAGGAAGACACTGATGCAAAAGAGAGTACAATCCCATGCATGGAGGAGCTCTCTGGTCAGCCTCAGTAAGAAGGTGAGATCCCTTATAATATCCTCCAAAGTTAGCTACAGAAACAAATCCACCACTAATTCCAATGACAACCACAAAGCATTCTATAGCTATGTCAAATATCTCAATGTCAACACCCAGATCTGTTCTGAGTTACAGCACAAAGGCATGAACATTACAGAATAAACTGATATTACCAACATCCTGGCAGATAGGTTCAGTGCTACCTTTCCCCCTTCTCACCCCCTAAAAGGCCCATATCTATACAGGAAGAGTGCAGAGTCCCTGTAAAGCCAATATCTCAGCATCCATGGGACCGGACAACATCCCAGGCTGCGTTTTACATGAATTTCAGAACATATTGGCTCCCCACCTATGCACCATGTTCAGTAATAGCCTTGCATCAGGCTTTGTGCCCCCTGAATGGTGCACAGCAATAGTTATCCCACTCCACAAAGATGGTGCCACAAAGGATCATGGGACCTATTAACCTATAGGCCTGACTAGCCTGGTCTGCAAGGCTATGGAGCACATCATCATGGATCTCAGTCACAGAGACATTGGGTACCTCCAAACCTTTGATCCCTCCCAGTTTGGCTTTGTTAAGGGCAGACCATGCCTCCTAAACCTGGTGGACTTCTTTGAGACAGTTACCAAGGCATTAGATGAGGGTAAGGAGGTCCACACTGCCTACCTTGACCTCTCAACGGCTTTCAACACCATTCCCCATTCTGGTATTATCGACATATCCATCCACCTGAACATCAACTCCTATATCATGCGATGGTTTGCAAAGGGGCTCATGGACAGAACCCACACAGTGGGAGTTGCATACCCTAGGTCCGACTGTATACCAGTTACAAGTGGCATCCCCCAGGGCTCAGTCCTAGGACACCTCATGTTCGGTATATACTTCTCTGATGTACAGACAAGCACAGGAGGCTTTGACTTAAAAGGTTTGCAGACAACTGCAAACTAGGGGCCATAATTATTTCCCTAGCTGATACAGACACCCTCCGGAAGGGTTGCACTGAGACGGATACCTGGTGTCAATATTATGGCCTCAAGCTGAATGCCAAAATGTGCATAGTCATCCCCTTTGGATATAGCTAATTACCCACAGACTACCACATAGGAGCAAGTCCCCTACATACAGAAAAGGTAATAAGGGATCTGAGAACCCCAGTAGATAACAATCTCTCCTTTGATACCCATAATGACAAGGTGGTTAAAATATCCTTCTACGTGACCCCCCTAATCTCTAATGGGTTTGCATCCAGAACAAAGGAGGCCATTGTGCTTCTCTACTCATGACTTATTAGACCCATTAAATGATACAACATCCCATTTGGGATGTACCTTACAAGACAACTGCAACAGCTTGGAAGACCACAACAGTACCACACCAAGAGGATTACTGACCTTAAACAGATGACCTATGCAGCCCAACGTAAGAAACTCCAGCTGTACTCAGTTGCATACCACATACTCACAGGTGATCTCTGTTTGACATACAAGGCCCATGTCCAACCCAGTATTGCTGGATATGCTCCACCTAAAGAGAAGCCCCTGAGAGCCACATGCTCTAGGGATATACACCTAACCACAACAATGACTAGGATGTGCTGGACTGATAGATTCCTGACCTGGAGACTCCCCATGCTTTGGAACATGATTCCAATGTACATCAGGCAGGGCCCCTCACTAGCACTCTTCAAGGGAAACCTTGACGGGTGGATGGGAGACAGACATGTACCCCGGGGATCACTGCAGTGGCTCTGCTGGACAGAGGCACAGGGAACTAATGTCTCTGCCATTCAGAGGCACAGGGAACTAACCTAAGGGGGTGGCGGAAGCCAACACACTGTAGCTAGGCTTATAAATACCCTTGGGCAGACAGCCTAGTACCTACATTTACACTTATTGCATGTCTTATGTGCATGGATAGTTAACTAGCCCTTCCATTTTACTTTGCTATCATGCTGATAAACTGTCGGATGACTACAAGTCATATGTATCCTGTTATTGTGTATTGTAAATGCCAATAGACATAACTAATGTTTGCCTAACATAACAGTAATGCTATGTAACTTGTAATACATATTTGCCTACAATACTATACATTACACAGTTATTGGCACAATATCCCACAATGCAAATCATAATTGCACAGTGGGCCAACCTTCGACATGTTATTCTCAGTAATAGACCCATACATATGCCTACTGTTACAATATATCAACATATACTATCCCCAGTTATAACACATACTTGTTGGACCATCCCTGCCACTGACAGCGGCTGGTGAGGAATTGTTGGGTTCAAACCTCTTATATAGCATCCCTTGTGGTGTATGCAGTGTTTGCCTTGTGACCTACAGCAGTACACACATAAATACTACAAGCGTTACTATGCTCAACAATACATCACTACAAGATAACTGCTTCCACTATATGCATTGCGTACACTCTAAATATTGCAGAACAGGTACTACATACACAGACATACTGAGTGTTCTACATACCTTATTAGTAACCCGAGGTGTCGTTGCCTGTTATTTCAATCCTTTTCAGTTTGTGTTTCAATCTTCTTTGTAACATTCTGCTGGTATATACAGATGGTTTGAATGTGTGATAAGCCATCCTTTTATAGTTAAATATCGGTAACATGTGCTATCCTGACCACCAATTGGTGTTCCAAAGTAGTTCATTAGATGCACATCAGCTTTGCAGCTACTCCATTAGCCAATACCATGGCAACAGTGGTGTATAATTGAGTACTCCACTTGGGCATTGCCCCTTTGCCTTACTTTTAAAACAGTAATACTGTGCTATCTTCTCTCGTAACAATAGAGGGAACACAGTATGGTGCGACCACAGGAACGTTTATTGAAGCATAACATAAAAATGAACTGTTACAATAGCCGTATGAGTTAAGCGCTTTCACCTACAATCCTTAGGCTTCTTCAGAACTCATACAAACGGTCAATGCGCCAATTTAAATAACCTTTTGGCCAATTCATTTAAAAAAACTTTTAACATTTAAAGTGCTATAGTGCTAATAAATAGGTGTTGTACCAACCAATAATAAACAACAATAAACCCAACAACACGCTAAACCTCTTCCTAATAATAACTTACTACATTAATCATATGCATTATATTTGTACTTAATTTTATGTAATGCAATTTGATGTCCTGTTCAAAACTTCATACTACTTGTTAAAAATATATGTATACTTCTCTAAATTGTTTTTAACACTGTGTCATATGCTAACTTAAAAACATCTTCCAAATGCTTTAAATATTATTTATTATTTATTATTTAACTATTAACTAGGTGGTATGCTGAACTATATAATAAATAAAAAATAAATAATAATAAATAAAAAAATAGTGAGTAAAATAATCTTAAAACCAAATTAATTAATTAACATAGTTATTCATACTAATTTATTCAAGTGACTATAATGAATTTACATCTATATGCATATATTAATTTAATATTGTTGTAATGATAGAAGCAATATGTTGTCGTAGTAATATAATATATTGTAATATGTGCTACTGTAATCTATTGCGGGTGTACATGTGCAAACTGCTCATAAATCCAACAAACAATGTAGAATTAACACTGTTTGATATTATATAAATAATTAACTAACATTCTAATATTTATATTATTAAATGGTATAAAAAATTTTTTTAAAAATTTTCTTTAAAAATATAATTTATTTTTTTCTAAAACTGTAATCCTACCTACTGTAAATTGTAAATGTATATTTTTTATACATTAATTTTTTCCCTTGTATTAATTTTTAACAATAAATTAGTGATTTAATGATGTTATGTGATTATTTTATCAGATGTTCTAATATGTGAAAACTTTTCTATAATCTAAGTTCATTAAATACTACTAAATGAAATCTAATTTTACTCATCGCTATCATATATTGTAACAGAGGAAAAATAACTGAATAAGTTTTAATATTTATCTACATAATAAGGGTTTAATAGCTATTGTGTCGTTTAATCCCGGTAAGGTGGCTGCATCGGTATATAGTTGCCACCAAATTTCCTTGTAGCTTAATATTTCTTTCAAATTACCCCCCATAGTGTCCGATTTAATGTGATCTATAATAAAGAATTTAAATCTATGTTGGTCACCACTTCTCTCAATGTGCCTATACAAAGCATTATTGCCATCCTTCTTTTTGATACAATAAGAATGGTCATAAATTCTTTTTTTTTTTTTTTTTTTTTTTTTTTTTTTTTTTTTTAAAGGCCCTCTCTGTTTTCCCAACATAGTAAGCAGTGCACAAGTCACATTTTGCTATATAAACCACATTCTTTGTGTTACAATTCCCCTTGGCACTTCTAATTAGTGTCTTATTGTTGTTCTCTAATATGATTTCTGTTTGACACATAATAAATCTACATTGATTACAATTTCCACATTTTTTCGTAGATACTGTTGATTCACTTGATCCACTGTTGTGTTTAGTACCTTTCCCAGATTCCAAAATTCTTTTCAAATTATGTGACATCCTATAAACAATAATAGGTTTCTCTCCCAAAATCTTTGTTAATTCAGGATTTACTAAAAATATATTCCAATGTTTAAATAAAATCTCCTTCACTATATTAACATATGGTGTGTAAGGCAAAATAAAAGCCTTTTTGTATTTATCGAAGGAGTTTGTTGTGATCTCCCTATCCATTGGTAAATTCTTTCCAAATATTGGACCAAATTTGGTTTCCCTCTGAGATATCACATACTTTTGAACATCTCGTAACATACAATTATTGTATTTTCTCTCCTTAAACATTTTTGTTATATGTTCTATTTCAGATATCATATCTTCATACCTAGAGGTCATTCTGGCCGCTCTAATGAGTTGACCTTTAAATATGTTACGTAACATTTTTCTGGGATGATTACTGTCATATTGTAAGTAATCATTAGAAAAAGTGTTTTTTCTATAAATATTAGATTTAAAACCTTTTTCATCATTAGTGACAATAGTATCTAGGTATGGTAAACCAGTCCTACTAATATCATATGTGAATTTCAAAAAATCACTACTGTTATTTATGAATGACATAAATTACTTCAGGTCTTCCATACTTCCTTTCCACAGGATATATATGTCATCCAAAAATCTCGTGTAATGGGAGATATGAGTAAAATAATCACTCTTGAATAAAATTTCTTCCTCCCAATGTAACATAACAAGGTTGGCATATATAGGGGCACTGGCTGAGCCCATAGCCACCCCCTTGCATTGTTTGAAAAATTCTCCTTCAAATGATATAAAATTATTCTCCAATACTAAAGACATGCAATCCATAATTAAACATATTCTGTCCCATTCTAGTGAGGTATGTTTCCTAATGCTTTCACAAAACATGTTTAACCCCTCTATTCTTGGTATACAAGAGTATAAATCAATTACGTCTATAGTTACATATAAAAGATTATTAGTATCAAGTCTTATAGGGAATGTTCTTAAAAAGTCCCAAGAATCCTTCAACAAGTGTGGTATACCTTTATATACTTCTTTTAACCATACATCCACTAATTTACCTAACGGAAAAGTTTTAGCTTTTGTGCCTGACACTATAGGTCTAAATGGGGGGTTTTCTGCATCTTTATGTATCTTTGGTATTCCCACTAATGTCGCCATTTTGGGATATGGAACATTTAAAAACTTATATAAGTCATTATTAATTCGATTGTCTATCCAAAATTCTTCTAAATACGAACTAATCCTCTGATAGGCAATATTAATTTCATTCAAAGAAATCGTACTATAATTGCCTGTTTCAGTAAGGATCGAATGTGATTTAGTCATATATTCCATTTGGTCATAAATGACCATGCCCCCTCCCTTGTCAGGCTTCATTATACGTATATTATTATTTTTTCTTAAATTACATAACTCACTTCTCTCTTCCTTGGATAGATTATCCCTATATTTAGTATTTTTAACTGTGTCAGCCAGTTTGTACAAATCTCTTGATACTTGTTTTTCAAACAGTTCTACCACTTGGTTCATATGTGGAACAAAAGTACTTTTAGATTTTAACTTATTGTCTTCTCCCTCTCTTGTGTTATTTTTATTATTAGTATTGTTCTGAAACATAATGGATAGATTCAATTTACGTGTAAATAATTTGGTTTCTATTAAGTGGTCAACCAAACCATAATTTGGGGTAGGTATGAATTTCATACCTCTAGATAATAATTTGTAATGAACATCCTCAACTTTAAAATTGGTGAAATTGTAGATTTTAAACTCACCACCCTTATAAGTATCGTGTGTTTTCTTTACACTTCCTATTTCTACATCATCTTTGCTTAGTATGTTGTTTTTTACTGGTAATTCCTGTTGTATTACCTGTGATACACTGGTTGCGAATATTGACAGTGATGGTAATTCCTCCCCTTGAAACCTTCTCCCTTCCAATACTGAGGATTCCAATTCCTCTGAAAATTTTGCTTACGTCCATCCTGATTGTCGTATAGATCATAGCTACCACCTTCATACAATTCACCCCTAGCAATATTATTCACTGTCTCTTGTTCATAACCCTGCCTGTCAAATCTAGAATCCTTATTAGTTCTATTGAACCTGTCTATGTTCCATCTGTATACCCTATTTTCTTCATATTGTACAATATCTCTATTGATTTTATTACTTTTTCTATCATGCGTCAATTTTGATTTCTTTTCCACAATAGTAAACTGCTTACAGTATAAATTTTTCCATTCCTCAAACAGTAAATCACTTTCTATCTCTCCATTTAGTTTCTCTGCCTCATTTATGAGTTGTGAAAGTGCTTCATCATTGTATTTAATTAACATCCTCATAAATTTAAATCCACATTCATCAAAAAAACCATTAAAATCTTTCTGAACAGCTTCATTAATACTAATACCTAATGGTGTCTTAAAAAATCGTAGTCCCATAGGGACTACCTTTAAAACTAAACATTTGCTTAAATATGCATTTTCAATTTTTAAATTGTCCAGTTTGCACATAATGTCACCCAACTTATAAATTTTATCTTTTAAAGCTAAGTTATATACATTTTTGTTATTGGGGACTCTTTCATTCCCCTTCTTGAAATGATCGAAATTACAGTCACTATTTAAAAAATTGCTCAAATAACCTTTTTTGCTATTGTCGTCCTTAGTCTTAATATGTTTACAAGCTTTAGCTTCAGTACCTTTGTTAGCCATTGAAGTACCCACTGAGTGAGCGTAGGTCTTGACAGGCTTTACCCGCTTGTGTTTTGTCCCGGTTCGTGACATAAATTCTTCCTCCTCCTCAAAGTCATAGATGGAAAAGTCGAACGTGAAACCAGTAGAGTCCATTCCAATAATATCCATAGCGTGTTTGGAACCCTGCCCAGCCGGTAAGTCAATGTCGGCACTGTCCCCTAGTTGGTAAATGCGCTTAGAAGATGTTATCCCTTCCGAAATACTTCCTTGTGTGGAATTAAGCCTTCCGGTTAAGCCGTTGTTGGTTTTCTCCTTGTTTACCACTTCACTTGCACCAAACTGCATTTCGAGACTAGCATGATAGCTAGCGTCACTCTTGTTCAAACAGTCTTTTTGTTTATTGCCGCAAGTGGTAATTGGTTCGACCATGTCTTTAAGGGGCCTGTTTACTTGCTCCTTAAAACCCTTATTGCGATCTTTGTTTTTATTACTAGTTTGGTTCGTATCACGAATACCACTGATGTTAATATTTTTAAATTCTTCCTCCACCTTGAGCATAAAAGAGGTTAGCGTGTTGGTCAAAAGCTTCAATTCACCTCTGATTTGCGCCAATTCCCCATCACGGGTACCTCCATTGGATAAACCTGGTGTCTCGTCCTGAACGGTGGTCGGTAACACTGTTTCCCCCTCCATGACAACTGCTGAACCAAACAACGTTGCGAGGAAAAAACTACTTGTAAAACAGTAATACTGTGCTATCTTCTCTCGTAACAATAGAGGGAACACAGTATGGTGCGACCACAGGAACGTTTATTGAAGCATAACATAAAAATGAACTGTTACAATAGCCGTATGAGTTAAGCGCTTCCACCTACAATCCTTAGGCTTCTTCAGAACTCATACAAACGGTCAATGCGCCAATTTAAATAACCTTTTTGGCGCGAATTCATTTAAAAAAACTTTTAACATTTAAAGTGCTATAGTGCTAATAAATAGGTGTTGTACCAACCAATAATAAACAACAATAAACCCAACAACACGCTAAACCTCTTCCTAATAATAACTTACTACATTAATCATATGTATTATATTTGTACTTAATTTTATGTAATGCAATTTGATGTCCTGTTCAAAACTTCATACTACTTGTTAAAAATATATGTATACTTCTCTAAATTGTTTTTAACACTGTGTCATATGCTAACTTAAAAACATCTTCCAAATGCTTTAAATATTATTTATTATTTAACTATTAACTAGGTGGTATGCTGAACTATATAATAAATAAAAAATAATAAATAAAAAAATAAAAAATAGTGAGTAAAATAATCTTAAAACCAAATTAATTAATAAACATAGTTATTCATACTAATTTATTCAAGTGACTATAATGAATTTACATCTATATGCATATATTAATTTAATATTGTTGTAATGATAGAAGCAATATGTTGTCGTAGTAATATAATATATTGTAATATGTGCTACTGTAATCTATTGCGGGTGTATATGTGCAAACTGCTCATAAATCTTTGCCTTACTTTCTAAGAAGACAGCCTGGATGTGTTGTTTGTGATGTATTTCGACAGCTAAATGGAGACAGACAGAGATATATTAGCTTCATGACTCCCGTGGATTGTGTGTAATGGCTTGAAGATGTTCTACATGTGAGTACAGCTGTTATATTTCAGAACATTGCTACTTATGCAGGGTTTTGTATGTACCTGATACTTCTGCAGATGTTTCAGTCTGGCAAGGATGTTTGGGCAGCTCAAGGCTGTATGGCTATGAATGAAATGTTAGGTGGTTTACAGTGTGCTCACCAGACATCTTTGGTTTGGTGTACATGTGTATCATACTGTGCTGTTAATCAGTAATTGGTAACACTTCCCAGTGTACACACAACCCTCTGAAACGGGATTAGTGGAAACAAACCCTGTAACATCAGCAGTTGTTCCATTGTATAACAGCAACTATTTCACATAGGGCCATGTTAGTGTGTCTCTGACAAGGTATGTTAAGGCTTCTGCAGATGTCGTACAGTGAGTGAATGATTTGTGATCTTTTTACAGTTTGTATTGTAATTTGTTTGGGTGTGGGGGAGATGTTGGTGGGTGTACATAGCAGATGCAGGTGTATAGGTACTGCTTTTATACATAATCAATATGTGTGTGAGGGTTCCTTCCCTATTTCAACACCTATCCTTTAGTGGACTAATACTATGGTAATTACAAGCTGATTCATTAAGGCACTGTTAATTGGTTCCTGTATAGCATACAGGTGATGTTAGTCCCTGAATCCTTTCGACAATACATCGAATGTAATAAAGTGTTGCTACATGAAAGCTGTGTATTTCTGTCATAGGTATTTGCAGTCATTGGAGTTGTGTTGGTGACTGACCCTCTTTGGCTATGGTTGCCACCTTTTATAATGGCCATAGTGGGACATTTTTGGGACACACATCAGATTTTACAGGCTGACACAAACCCACAGTCAGTACAAAGGATAGAACTTTCCTTTTTTGCCTAAATATAAGCTTATTCTTGTAGCAGTTTAGTTGCTTATCCTGTTTCTTGTAACATGTAGGTATTTTAGATACAGAAAGAACTATTGTATGCAACTATTACATTACATATGGGACATAATTATGTCGTACAATCACAGGATATTTGCCACATTTAATATTTTTGGTCAGGACACAACCGCCCAAAGAGGGACTGTCCCTCGCAAAGTGGGACAGGTGGTAACCCTATCTCTGGCTCATGCCCATAGCACATATTTGTAATAGTGTATAGGCATATACTTTCCATATTTTTTGTTCATAAAGTTTGGTCATGGCGGAATGTGTGATTGCTATGGTCTATGTTATAGTCATATATGAACACTTCAAACGCTGTATACGGGATACCTATGGAATCCCGAACCCATACAATTCCGACGCCCACAGTACCGGGCCCAGACTCCATACCCCACATTACCGACAGCGACAGTCAAACACACAAAAGTAACACAAACATGGAACACACACATGCACACACAGACACACTGCTACCCACCACATCCACACAAACCATCCTACACTTCGTATGAGCAGGTGAGCAAGTTCCCCTACTCCCTCCATGTGGGTGCCTGTGCACCCCACACCCCCCTACTTTAATATTCTACCTCCTAGATCGCACAGATGCACAAAGCAAAACCACACCCACACATTACAGTCCCCCAGGAACACACACCACACTCAGAATACACACTTACACACACTACAGCCCTCAGAAACACACTTACACACAGTAACCTACCTGAACCGCAACACCAGAAACACTGACTAAATGTCCCATAACATAAGGATTTTAAACCTCACACTTCTGGTGTTTTGATATTGTGGTCTTTTGGTCTTTAAACCTCGTGATTACGCATGTCGGTATGTCAAGCATTCAGTATTTGGTAGGTATCCCATTTATATGTACCTCCATGGTTATGCAGATGTTGTTAACGTATCTATATAACTAAATATATATGTATATCCCCATATGTCGACATATATCTCTCTCTCTCTCTCTCTCTCTCTATATATATATATATATATATATATATATATATATATCTATATATTGATTTATATATAGCATACACCTTTCATTGGGTACATGCCGGTTTGTCCAATTTCCACACATTCCTCCCTTTTGTATTTTAACCTGTCAGAATACACAACTGCCACTGGTACTTATCGGGTAGCTTAGTGGTAGGTTATTGTGAAGACTGAGAACATTGTTGTGTGTTCTAATCCTGGTAGTGGTCATTTTACCTCTCAGAGCAGGCACTGGTAGTTTAAGGGTGATTAACGCACATTTCAGCGGTTGTGTGTTCCAAATGTTTATTATTCTGTGGAATACTTCCTATATATGCAAGCTGTGGTTAAGGTTACTATGTAACATGTAAATCATCTCTGACTTTATTGGGATTTGAACCAGGACTACACAGATATTATGCAAATGCTGTAGCCATTACACTAGTGACATTAACATTCCTTCTGCCTATTTCCTATGTCCATGTATCCTATGTGTGAGCTTGGCTACACAACAGGTGGAGCCACCCACACCCAGTGAGCTTCTCGAAATATTGACATGACACATGAATTGAGAAACTATACATTAACATCCTAACTACATTTGGCATAGCCAATCACTGACACACTTCAGGGGAAACCTTGATGTGTGACTGGCCAACAGTATATACATCCCTGGGATCATGTGTCCCAGACACATACATCCAGGGTGTGGGGGAGCCACTCTAGTTCTACAGCTGCAAGACCTGTTGGGGAAATTGAATGCTGTTGGTTTGTCATGTTAACATGCCCTTTTGAGATCACTATGTGCCCTTATCACCCTAGAGCACACCAGTCCTCAACAGCTTCCAGCAACTCTGCCTGGAATCACTTCATTGGCTATGCTTGACGGAGGCTCATTTACTTCATCAGTGGTTCAGGTAAATCCACCACACTGTAGCAATGCTTCTAAATGCCCTTGGGCAGATAGCCTACTTCCTATCTGTGAACCTCTACAGTGCAGGCCATCTCCAACATCATATGTGATTATACAGAGTTTTCTGATCACAATATACAGTGTAAATTCACCATGTAGTCAGACAACAGTTAAGTACAGCAATAGCATACAGACTACTGATACATAATCACACCAAATGCCTATCGTGGAAGCTAGTGGACATGTATAGGTTTCAGGCTTTGTATTGCTTACCAGAAGGTTACCTGCAGGAAAGATGGGACACAAGCACAGATGGGATACATGCCTGCAACAATGCCATACCAACTTGCATGTGTCAGCCTAAGGCTTTGGAATACTGGCCAAGGCTATTGGTGCACCCATGGTGCTGTTTTTTGGCAGGTCTCAGAGGTGGATTTCACCTCCAAGAACTGCACAATAATGGAACCAATGAGGGTTAGGCTACTCAACACCAGGGGTAGTACTCACAACATGCACGCACTCACAGCACCCCTCAGTATGGACAACATCTACATCTGTTCTGTGACTGGGACCTGTATAAGGCTCCTGTGAGCACATCGGCACTACCAGACTACAACCCATAACACATATTTCAGCCCCTGTACATGGACTAGCACAGACATGGAGAGGGTGTATCCATATTCATCGGGGATACCTACACCTCCAAGATAGTGGGGCAGCCTGATACCTCTGTGATCATCCATTTGCAGCTAACATCAGCCACAACTGCAATGCAAACTGTGAGCTGCTACAGATAACCCTCCATGACCCAGGAGCACCACTACAACTATCTGGAGACAGTGGTAAACATGACAGTCCTACCAGGCACCCTGTTATTGATTAATGTTGGCTACCCTACACTTAACTGGATAACCTACTCAAGTATTCACTTCCAGGCCTAGCACTTCCTGGGATTTATCACCTCATATGGCCTGTATCAGTTGGTAGATGGACTAACGAGAGGTGAAAACATACTAGAAGTGGTAATCACTGACATGTGCAAAAGGTGCACTACAGCAGAGGTAAACCGGTCACTGTTTAGATCTGACCATGAACTATTCACTGATGATTTCTACTCCCAACCATCTCCCCTACCGACGGAACATACAGTGAATACCTTTCCTACAGCTAAATCCACAGTACTAATGACAGAGGTGGGAGGGTTCACAGCCCCCATGCTCAGGGATAACACTGCTCAAGATACAGACAGAATTACGAATGTGCTCTATAAGCACCTACAAAGATGTATGGATCATGCCATCAATGTTAAACCAGGACTAGCTACTCTTACACAAGGACACCAGTCTGCTGAACCCCTGCATTATACAGGCTATACAACAGAAGTAGTACAGTAGTCCAGAACAACAGCAAATCCCATGACATGCAGACATCCATGACCAGTATTAGCAAGATACTTATGTTACTCGTGTAATCATCCAAGGCTGACATCCATCTGTAAATAGGCATGGATTTGGAATATGACCACAAAGGCTTCTTTGGCTATGTCAAGGATGTAAGCAGTAAAACACAGATTTGTACTGTGCTGATGCAATATTGAACTGAATATACTGAGCCTACTGATATAACAAACACACTTGATGATACAGTCAGAGCAAGCTTCACCCCCTACTGGGCCCACAACAATACCCAAAATGTACAGTATTCCAGACATCTGCGACATACAAGTGGTAATGGCCCTTTCAAACGGCATGACAGATCATCAATGGAGACAGATGGTGTCCCAGACTGCATCCTGCAGACACTACAAGACAAAGTGGCCCCCGCATAATATAGCAATTCAACATCAGCCTCTACACAGGCTACATGGCCATTCACTGGCACATGGCAACAGCTATTACACTCCACCAAGGTGGTGACACAACTGACCATGGTGACTACCACCCAATAAGGCTGAGTAGCCTGATCTGCACGGTTATGGAGCACATCCTCATGGCACTCATTAGCATAGACAATGGTAACCTCCAGACACTTGACCCAACCCAGGTCACCTTGATTGAGTGCAGATCATGCCTACTGAAACAGTTTGACATCTTACAGCCACCTAGACTATAGGTGTGGGGTGTGGTAGTTCACACATACTACCTGGACCTTGCCAAGGGTTTTGACACCATTCTCCACTCGGGTATTATTTCTACACTCACCAGCCACTACATACACCCAAACATTACAGGTCAGTCTGCCAACAGGCTTACACACAGAACCCACATGGTAAGCCTAGCAGCCTCCAGGTCCAAATCTTGACCAGTCACAACTGGTGTCTCACAGGGCTCAGTTCTGGAACCCCTACTGTTTGCCATATACTTCACAAAGGTATGGGTGAACACAGGTGGACTACAGCAGGCCATGTTTGGTGATTACTGCAGACTGGGAGCCATAACTGACAGTCCAGCTGTCAGAGACATCATTCAAGGGGCCTCACATTGACCAACACAGTGTGTCAGAGAGATGGCCTCCAGCTAAAGGCCACATACTGCATGGTCATTCCATTTTGGGAAACTACACACACACATACTAACATATGACTGGCAGACAGGATAATTCAGATGACGTAATGTGTATGTGGGGTCTACATTACATAGTGATCTCTCCTTTGACAGTCATATGTGCGAAGTAGTTAGGACATCCATCTATGTAGGCCATCGGATTACTTAAGGGTTCACATCTAAACAAACGTAGGTTATTGTGCCCCTTTACTCATCAGTCATCAATCCTATCATCGAGTATGATAACCCATTTTGAATGTACCTCAGAAGACACATCTGACAGCTGGAAGGGCCACGAACATATCTCGCATAGAGGGATAATGCCCTCAGACATGTGTCCTATGCTGCCAGACTGCATAAACTCATGCATTACTCAGTGGCATCTCTTTTACTCAGGGATGATATTTGCTGGCCAACAAAGCCGTGTCCAAGTCAGGCTTAATGGATATGCTCCACCTACGGGCATCCATGTCACTGTGAGCCACACACTGTAATGAGCTACACCTTGCCACAGCCATAACTGGAAGATGCTGGAGTGACAGATTCCTGTCATGGGTACTCCCCATTATTTGGAAGTACATCCCTGATTGCATTATACAAAACCCCTCACTAACACTCCAGGGAATCCTTGCAGAGTGGGTGGGGAACAGTGGATACACCTCAGGGATCCCACAATTGGCTCTGCTCCACAGAGGGACAGTTAGTTAATCAATGGGGTGGTGACATCAGACACGTTTTGGCTATGCTTATGATTGGCCTCGGGCAGTTAGGCATGTACCTACCTATGTATCTATGAACCTATACATACAGTATGGACACATGCTGATAGCTTAATTTACGGTTCAGGTATTGACTTACCTTGTGCCAATGGCAGTTGTGTGCACAATAATTGAAGGCTGCCTGTGTAGGATGCACACAGTAGACCACCTATACATGACAATTTACAGGTAGTTGTGTGTGTGTGCCATCCATGTTTGCTGTGTGTGCAGGTGGAGAAGGCTGTCAGTCCATAGGTGCCTACACTGTCAGTGTGTGTGCTATACGTTCCCTCTTAGCCAAGGCATGGGCATACTGGGCACGCCTCCATCTGCCTACTGGGGCTGGCACAGGGTGTTTGTGGTCTGAGTCCCTCTGTGCCTGTGGGGCCCTTGGCAATGGTGGTGGGCTGTGAGGGCCTTCACCATTCTGTCCCTGCTGCAGCTGTTTCCGCAGGATCATATTGTGTAGCATGGCACATACTATGAAGATGTGGGCACACGTGCCTGGAGAGTACTGCAAGGCTTCACCAGATATGTTCAAGCAACAGAACCGTGATTTCAGCATCCCAAAAATGCACTCTATGATGATTCTGGTTTCTGCGTGTGCCTCATTATGGCGTTCTTGCGTGGCTGTGTGTGCATTTCTGATGGGAGTGATCATCCACGGTTCCAGTGCATAGCCAGCATCCCCCACCAGATGGTCATATGGGATGTCCCCCCTGGAAAATACCTGATACAGCTGTGAGGCATGCCAGATGTGGGAGTCATGATAGCTTCCAGGGCTGCCAGCACACACATTTATGATAATACCCTGGGCGTTGCACACGACTTGGCAGCTGATGGAGGGCTATCCCTTGTGGTTTATGTAGTGCCTACCCTGCTCACCGGGTGGTGTCTTGATGTGTATGTGCACGCAGTCCATTGCACCCAGTACCTCCATGTAGTCTGCCACACGGTGGAAGAGATGCATATTGCTGGCCAACTCCTCCTGCGTTCGGGGTAAGTATATGTGCTCATTGGCATGTGGTAACATGGCATCCAGGAACTGGTGGAGTACCCTTGATGCTGATGCCTGTGAGATCCCCCTGATATCCCCAGCTGTCCTTTGAAAGGTACCTGTGGCTAGTTTTCTCAAGCTTACACATACCTTCGTGTCCACTAGGATGGGTTCCCCTCTGTTATTTCTGGCTCTGAGGTGTGGCTGGCACAGCTCAACAAGTTGCTGTATGGTGTCCCTGTCCACCCTGTAATGCTCTACTATCTCCAGATCATGTTGCCCCTGATAGGTTACCCTGGGTCTGAACACTCTTCTCCTCCTCTGGTGCCTGAGATGGTTGTCAGCATCATCCTCCACACCACTGTCAGTCTCCAACACATGCTGGTGAATCAAAGCTATGGCAGCCCTTAACATGTACATATTAAAAGTTCCCCATCTGTATGCACCAATGGTGCAGAGTGTCTGGGAATACACAAGTGTGTGTGTGGGGCTTTCACACTTCATACTATTGTGCAATGGATGCTGCTGGTGTAATTGGGTGTGTATGTGCAGTTCCAGCTGCAGGGTATCTTAATTATGGGTTTTACAGCAGGTACTGCTATTGTGGGGACTTTGGTGTTGACCTGCACTTGGCTGCCATGATTCATCTATTGCCCTTTACTTCACTTTTCAACCTGATTCCCCTCCCATTGTCAGGCATGCATCCAGCTGCCTGCTTTCTTGTTATGTACTTTCCCAATTCAGGATTGTGTTGCAAAATGTGTTATGTAGCTGATCTACTGCAAGTTTGCTTCATTCTGCTGTGACAGTTCTCTTTTCTTTGCAATACGGCACCTCCCCTTTCCTGTTCTGCAGGTAGCTGCTAGCAGCCTTGTTTGCTGTTGTTAATGGCCCACTGTGAGTTCCTAGGTGTCAATTACACATTTGTACTCCAATTACCATGCTGCAGCATTTCCTTATTGTCTTCCCATATCCTTCCTGTTTCAGCTATGGTGCGCACCATGCACAGCCGTTTACTGGGTTTCAAGTGTGTTTTCATCCACGTTCACATGCACTTTCAGTTACCTTGTGTGCTGTCAGCTAAGCAAAGCTATGGCTACTTCCACACCCCTATCCTGCAGCTTTGCTTAGCAACAGGCAAACTGGATTAGCAATGCTCCAATGTGCTTACAGCTAAGGTGGCGCACCCCTCTCTTGATGTCATGTTTATCTCCAGGCCACACCTCGGTGTTGTACCGCTACACTGTGTGGTACATCCTTACGCCAGTGGGGATTTTGCAATTCAGTATTACTTGACTCATTTGCATGGCATTAACTACTAATTCCTAGTTATCGTGCAGAGCACTGTAACAGACCCTTAGCAACCCTTGCACCATGGTTGTGGTGTAGCATGCGCGCCTTTGACTATTATGGGGAATTCATGAATTTTGTTACATTGCAGTTTTATGACATCTAAATATATTTTCATTGTGATCCCGTTTGTACACCAATGCACTGCGATTTTACTTTGTGTTAGTGTGGCCATGACATTAAATGTTATTTTTTATGTATTGTGCATGTTTTTTTATGCCATTGCCTATATATTTAGCCATTGGCATATATTAACATTATAATACGTAAGTTTGGTCCACTTTCATGGCTCCGATTTTATGTTTGAAAAAATGTAAACCATTTTTTTGGTTTACATTTCTGCACCACTTCATGAATCACTATATACCTTCATTTGCATGCTACACTGCTGCGCATGAGGTAATTAGCATACATGCGCCAGGAGCTGTGCAGCTCTAGCGTATGCTGGTAGTGCACATGGAAACAGCTTGTACCTGAATCGCTCGGTTGCCATATTTGGCATTAGATCGCCAACGCTACTCCTGAGTCTGGTGCAAGCTTCATGAATCCCAGGGTTTAACCCTCAATCCTTTTTATCCATCCTCCAAACCTGTAACTGGAACCCACTTAAAACTTTACCCCTAGAAACTGCCATGGACCACGTTAATACCACTTTCCTGAACATACTAAATAAATTAGCCCCATGCAGAACTGTATGAGTGAAATCAAATTATGCTCCTTGGCTAACAAAAGACACCAAAAAACGACTTAAATTAAGTGATAAAGCCTGGAAAAATTGGCATACCAACAAAACCTAAGTCAGCCAAAATCTCTACCAGCAACTTAGAAACAAAGCCAAAGCTCAGGTCAAACTAGACAAAAAACACTACTACAGTGACATTCAACAAAACCACCATAATAACCCACAAAAATGTTGGTCTGCCATAAAAAAATCCTCCTTCAGCCTTACCAGCCAGCAGTGGAAACCCCTTCAGTCACTTCTAACAATGAAAGCATAGCCACACAATTCAACACATTCTTCACAACTGCCATACTTTCTCTTACTAAAAACTCTAATCACATAAAAAACACCCATAGATACCAATGATAGCTTCTCCTTCAAGTCAATCCAAACTAGCACCTTTAAAAAAACAGCTCAGGAAACTTAAACCAACAACCCTTGCAGCTGATAATTTACCATCAAAATTCCTTAAACTAGCCATAGATGCCATCTCCTACCATATCTCCTTTCTGATTAACTGCTCTATCTCAGAGCACTATATTCCTCTTCTCTAGAAAATATACATTATACCAGTGCATAAGGGAGGGAACTCTACTGAGCTCTCTGACTACAGTCCTATAGCAATATTATCTTCCCTAGCCAAAGTAATAGAATAATGTATACATATTCAGCTCTTGAACTACCTCTTAGTTAATAATCTAATACTCAACATGGTTTCTGTCCCAATCACAGTACTACAACTGCACTTCTAAGTTTTACTAATACTATTAACCAACACAAAAATGAAGGCAAACTAGTTTCCTCTATCTTTTTGGACCTGCCCATAGGTTTTGACACCATCTCCCAACAAAAACTCCTTACAGAGCTTACCACCTTAAAACTCAGTCACTCATCTCTCACTTGGTTGCATAATTATATAACTGACCAACAACAATCTGTCAAATGGCAGCAAGATCTCTCATCTCTTTTGCCTGTCACTATGGGGGGTCCCCTGGGCTCAATTCTAGGTCTTCTTCTTTTTAGTATTTTCACCAACAAATTTCATACAGCTACCCATCTTGCCTCTGTTCTTCATTATGCTGATGACTCTTCTCTCATCTGCACTGTTCCCACCCTACAACAACTTGAAATAACAACACAAATGTCCTTCTCAACAGTAAAATCCTGGATATCTAACTCACAACTGAGTCTTAATCCAAGTAAAACTAAATTCATGCTCTTTCATGCTGTTAAATCCCAAGACTCTCCTTCTTCATTCCAGATATATTCCTCCAATAACTCCATAATAACTACTGTATCCCAAACAAAACTGCTAGATGTACTAATCGATAATAATATGTTATTTGACAAACACCTAACACATGCTATCAAAAAGACACATATGAAACTAGGTTCTCTTTACAGAATCAAACCATTCCTCACTAGTGCTACATGACAGGCAATTGCTAGAACCCATCTACTCTCTACTCTGCTATATGCCTCCCCTATTTTACCAACTTAAAGAGAACAGATTTAGCAAAGCCTGAACCTTGCTACAATAAGATAGTTAGGTTCACAACTAACTCTCCACATAGAACCTATAACTGCTCTGCCTTGCAACAGTTCAACTGGTTAGAACTTCCTAATACTTAACCTTCATCCAACTCATTCCTGCCCAAAGACTGATACACTAACCAGACAAATCTCCTGGTCTCCAAAATCTGCTCCATCCTTCCACTAACACTCAGGTTCTCAACTCCTCTAATAAATCTCTTCTCCATATCACCAGATCTAACAATATTGCTGCTAACTCTGTCTACTCCGTGTGTCCAACATTTGGAATAACATCCCTCAAACTATCATATCCACTGCTAACCTAACTCACTTCAAAAAACTGCTTAAGAACCACCTTAATAACAACTGGCTTTGCTCATGGTCTACCCCAGGCCAAATCCTACTCATCCTGTCAAGTAGCTCCCAATTTATATCCCGTCCTCTTTATGTCCATCTTAGGTAGAAAGTGAATATTATGACTACATATTGTCCTCTCTCATCCATTGTATGTCCAACTCAAGTAGAAAGCAAGTAATATATTTATATATCTTCCTCTCCCCTTCCCCCCTCATAACTATCTAGCCATTGAATTCCCCCTCCCATACTATCCCCTACTAATTTCCTTTTGCTATCTCTCGTTCCCTCATCCCACTTCCCTACCTTACCTTTTCTGTACCTCCTCTCCTCCACATTATTTTCTTCTAACTATTCTTCCCTTATTCCCTCCTATCCTCCTGTGGATACTTATTTTCTCTTTTCACCTAGGTCATCTGCTATTCTGTAGCATTTAGTTGTAATATCTTGTATTTTCTTGTCTGCCCTGCTCATATGATACCTAAAACCTTATGTTTGTATTTCTGCTGGCCTGCTCGGTTGAACTTTTGCTTATATAACATTTGTCCTAACAATGTCAACTATAATGTACTAGTCAATGTATCTCAATATAATTCTATATAACTTTTGTATTTTTTTGTAATTTTTATAAGCATACTTTTGTAATTTGCTAATTGGTACTGGAGCTTTTTTTCCCCAGACCTCCTCTGAAAATGATCTCTAGCCCAAGGTGGACTTTCCCAATAAACAAACGTAAAATAAAAATAAAATAAAATACATTTTTTTCACTGAGTACTATCCAGAATGTTGATGGCTATGTCATAAAGGGAAATACTGCCAGCCCAGCTATTTGGAATTTTGTAGATAATTATATGTCATTTGTGAATATCAGCATGATTCACAGTCTTGTGTTACAAATGTATTAGAACTGTATGTCACATAAAATGGTTTGCACAGACATGTGTGCTGAAAAGATAATTTGTAAAGTACTGAGCATAGAGATGTGACCACAGTGTACCCTGCTGGATTAGACCAGAATATATATATATATATATATATATATATATATATATATATATATATATATATACACACACACACACTATTGTAACTGTTTAAATTAATGTATTTTAACAATGGAACCTGGAACACAGGAGGTAAATTTAAGTAAAATAGCAAACAATTTAAATTACTTTATGACAGCCAGAGGCAGGATGTTTATACTAGGGAGCTCTCTGTGTTGCCTTTAAAGAGAAATAATTACTAGGCTTGAGATGTGAACGTGTTTATTGTTTTATGACTTCTGAGATCTGCCTTAGATCTAACAGAAGCCCTTGTTTATGTATTTTTACAGGTAGAGGCTAATGCTAGCAGCTCCCATCAATGGTTGTTTTCAGCCTGACAGCTGAAGTCAGATGACAAGAAATTATACCATTATGCAAGTAACCCAGCAGTAATATTTGGGATATTAATTTGGGAAGTAAGAAAGAGAGAGATATAGCATTTTGTATTTTGTCTTTGACCTGACAAGAACATCCACTCACCACATCTGCCTGCTTGCTCTGTAAGTAAGTTTAGGGAGCAGTATAATTATTTTAGATATAGTCAGGAATATAGCTGAGCTTAATTTAGATTTTTTTTTCTTTATTTGAGACTGTCCTGCAATGTTGTTTTAAATATTTCCTGCGATTTTGAACTTCGAAGTAACTGTGTTTATATACTTAGTATGTCCTTGTTCTTTTATTATTTATTATTAAATATATTTAAACCTTTTATTGTGGCTGATATTTGTGAGACATATTTAAGTTCTGAAAGTACTTGCATATTTATTTGGTGATACTGTGTAGGCCACTCCTAATAGCTTTGCTCTTGGTCAAACTACCATTTGGTTTAATAGCAATATTACACAGTAAGACTGGTCACCCCTTGCTAAGAACCTTAAAGTAGTTAATAAAGATGCGGCTGGTGGCAGTGATAACTACCTTATAGTCTGGAGAAAAGGGAACATAGCTAGTAAACCTGTGCCAGCCTCTCCCATGTGTGTGTGTGTGTGTGTGTGTGTGTGTGTGTGTGTGTGTGTGTGTGTGTGTGTGTGTGTGTGTGTTTGTGTATAAATCAAATCTCAAAGAGTGTGTGTGTGTGTCAGCTACTTGGGCAGGGACATGAAGCACTGTTTAGACAGAGAGGATGCTGGAGGTCTTGGCTTGGCCACTCAGCTGAAATCTCAACTCTATAGCTGTGCCAGTGGGGAGTCTTACTGGGGATCTTGAGAAAGATGTAGAAACCAGTCCCAAACTGACTGTGGTTTCTGTGGGTTCTTAGGGGAAATTGCACTTTACTGTGTGTGTACTTGTCATCCTCCCAATGTAAGACCCTCACTGGTACTAGTGGTGAGGATTGAGACTCATTGATTACTAGGCCAGTGTTGGGGTGTCACAGGCCATGAAATACCACCATGTTCTTTTTTGACCTACATAGGGCAGCCTAAACTGAATTTTTCACTTTTCCCTTATGCAGTAAACAGTAGTTCACTGCTGTTGACTGCTGCTAGTCTAGAATGCCAAATGGCACATGAATGAAGTAGAGAGAAAGATAAAAAAAGAAGGCACTGAAATAGAGGCAACACTAAGAAAAAGATAAAATGTACACTTTTGATATTTCATCAGCTTGGTTGGGTTTCCACATGAACACATGCTTATTAAACATCATTATGTTCACACAAACACAGCCATGTCTGGATTAGAACCCCAGGACACCAGGGTATTCCCAAAATGCAGTTCACATTTGTATCACTATGTGCCAAACACATTTTACTGTGAGGATAATAACATCACCTATACTCAATATGTGACTTACTATCAATTAACATTACAGGATCAACAGCCAAAATTTGTGACCTTTGTCCTGTGTAATTTGCAGTTAGATGTGTGGATGGGTGTGATACTGACAGGAAGGCAGATAATCTTTCATTACACAATACAAAATGAAACACTTGAACACTGCAGCTGTTTGCTTCTATTTATTTTGTGAACATCATTCCACCATATGGAAAATCTCTACACATAAAGGCTCCTCTACTGAGTTTCAAAACTTTTGACCTATTGCCTTACTCTCCCATTAGCAAGATTATGGGAAAGATGCATACACAAACAATTTCTCAACTATCTTACAAAACAGAGATTACTAGCCAATGTCAACATGGTTTCAGACCTTCCCACAGCACTACAACTGCCCCTCCTCTCTTTCACAGACACCATAAATAACAACAAAACAATAATCTTTTTCCTCTCAGTGCTATGGACCCAAGCATCCATCTGCATTTGATATGCTGACTTCAAAACTGTCTGCTAATAATGTGTGTGTCCTCCTCTCCTCCTCACCCCAAACAGTCTTCCACGATGTAGAAAACTTCTTTCTAATGCCAAAAACAAAACCCAGAAAGACCATTGCCCAGAGACCCCTGATCTCTACCCTTTTCTATGCCACTGCTACTTGCTATATAAAACTCTCTACCTGTTATAATAGTATATCTAGATTCATTTAAATGCTCCAGATGCATGTCTTTGGAATATTATGAATGAACTTACTTATCATATAAGTCTCTCTACACAGAAGCTAAGCCCCCCCTACAAAAAACTTCTTATCTCACCTAAGAACCTCTACTCTCTACGCCTGCTAAACTTCTAGTAGCCTCTACTAAATCATGTATAAAAAAAGCTTGGACTCATTATATGCAAACTCTGTTGGAAAAATTTGGAATCAACTCACACAGAATAATATCTTTAAACTCAGCTATATCTGTCCTTTGTAACCCGACTGACTGAACTTTCTCCTTACTATACTACCTCTCTCTATCCCCTAACTGTCCCTCTAAATAATATAACTAATTGATGCCAGCTCTTTTATATTCTTTTTAAACAATTTATTTTATTTTCCTTCTGCATGTTTGACCATCTTGTTATTTTCTTATATTTTATTATGAAAGATCTATGCTTCTCTAACAAGATTACTATGTGCTTTGCCTTGCAGTTGATGACTGATTCAATGAGCAATCTGTTTCCTTAGAATTGTAAACACAATTGTGTTCAGATGCAGAAACTGATTTTTTATAAACAATTCATATCAGTGTTAGGAATGTTCCTCTCCTAAGTCAGTCAATGGAAGTCATAACATTTATTGTCAATACCTTCTCCCTGACACACCCTGATTGACACTGCAGTAAAAGCAGTCATTCACACTTGCAAGTACTTAGCAGGAAACACTTCTCAGTGCTCATCCTTGCAGAGGTAAGGCATGCAAATGTGATTGTGTGGGTCATTACACCATGTTTACATTCCCTGCACTTAGTGCAGATTTTGAAATACATGAATCCTAATGAGTTCAGACCTTGTCTGCATATTCACAATGTTCACAGGGATGAATCTGTACTATATCAAAATAAGAAAAAATGCCATACCAGATGCCACTTAATACTGTAAAAACAAGTTTAATTTCCAAGTTTAAGCACTTTCATTCCTTTCAAACAGGAACTCCATCCGAAACAAAGTACTAACTATTCTATTCATTTAAAAACCCATAAAGGCACCAAACTCTATTGCATTTAAAGGAATAACACAACAGAAAAAGGAAACTATTTAAAATGTCATGAATAAGTGCAAAATCACAGCAATTCAACCCCCAAAAATAACAACATAGTACAATAAACAATTAATATGAAAGTGTTAAATTCATGTTGACAGCAGCAATCATATTTAAAGCTTATTAAGTCCAAATTTAAAATTTAATAAAATCTATTAACTTGTGCAAATAAAATCCTGTTAAAAGATCATAAATATAATATCATATGAAAAGTCATGTATTAAGACTATTACTTTAATTACTATCATAGACTGCGGTGGTGGTGCTGCTGTAGCGTTGTCGCCTCACAGTTAGACGTTGCCCGTTCGATTCTCAGTTAAAGCGTCTACTGTGTGACGACATGCGTGAATGGGTGTTCCTTCGTTAAAGGTTGTGCGTTAGGCCCGGCAAGCCAGCATGTAAAACTCTATTGCCAATCATTAGCGGACCGGAGTTCCGCTGTGGCGACCCCTAACCGGGAAAAGCCGAAAGATGCACACACTTTAATTACTATCATATTTTGGCAGCTTTCATTTTAGGACATGTTTAATCAAAATGAATTCCTTAATACCTTGGGGGTTACAGGTGTTGAGCAACAATTGCCAGTAGAGTTCCCTTTGTTCAAGAACCAGTTCCCAATCTCCTCCCTATTAGAGGGGACTACTTGCTCCTGAAAACTGAAGAACTTTTTAAAGTTACAACATTGGGTAGAGTGCCTATACAAGGCATTAATCTCTATAGCTTTCTTAATCACATAAGTGTGCTGATAACTCTTTGTTTTCAATGGCTCCACTGTCTTGCCAACATAGAAAGCTGAGTAAGATGATCAGAAGGCTGTGTAAACCACACCTTTGGTGTTGCAGTTATAATTCATTTGGTGGTCCCAGGTTAACCCAAGCTTATTTCTGTGAAGGGGAATTATAACTGTAACACCAGCACACTTTTGTGACTAAGAAGGCTATGTACATTAATGCCTTGTATAAACACTCTACCCATATTCATGACTTCAAAAAGTTTGCTTTCAGTATTCTGGAGCATGTAGTCTCCTCCTGTTTGAAAAGAATGAAAGTTCTTACATTTGGAAATTAAATTAGCTTATACAGTCCTAAGTGGCATCTGGTATGGTGTTTTTTTTATTTTGGTTCTTTAGTTTATGCTGTGTGGCTGTTTGCATTTTCTGTACTATATCAAGGTAAATATGTATGTAAGGAAATGTGTATCATGGTAGGGGTGAGTATTTAACCAGAGAGCTAAATGCTGCTAATTGTTTGCAAAATATGTTTCTAGCATCACAACTAACTTGATGCAAAGGTAATTTGCTGTTTTTTTTTTTTTTTACAAAATGCTGTATTTTAAACTTAGTGATAGATTGTATTTCACAATACATCCATACCTTAGTGCATGCATTGTTTGTCCCTTGCTGGTAGCATAGGTATGTATATCTGTTATTTGTTAAATTACAAAAAGTTTGTGAAAAATGTAACATGACATTATAGAACATTTTTCTGTGCCCAGTTACTCCTGAAGAATGCCATGTCTCTTTCTATCAAGGTCAGGGCTCTGACATTTGTAGCCCTCATATGTGTCAAACCTGTGATATATAACTGGGCACCCCCCACGCAAGTGGACATCCAACCACACTTTTACCTACTTGTGCTGGAATAGTGTACATTGACTTGCTTAATACCGCAATGTACTACACAAATACACAGCTGCTATCCTCCTTACATCATTTGTACACTTTAGTTTCATTATCTTTCCTTTTTTGGGAGGGCTGTATTTATTTGCGTGCACTAATATGGAGCTTTAGTTTCTTACTTATTTTGTATGTTGATGTTAGTTCTGACATGGAGACCAACACTAGTATGTATACTGCAGAAATCTAAAGTAGGTAATGCAATTAAATAACTTGCACTCATTTCTTTGGTTTTAAGCTTGCGCTCATGCATTCTCCCCCATCACCACCCTGTGTCAATGTCAGATAACTGTGCAATGACTTTTGCACAACTTTAATGTAGTTATGACTACATGTATGTGTAGGAAAGTAAAATGCTTGATGTACATTATTGTGCAAAGTGCATAGGTAGATATCACAGACATCACAGTCATACAGTGTTACTGACATTATTGTCTAAGGTTAGGGACAAATATTTTCTTGCATGTGGAATTATTTTTTAAACAGGTTCCACTCTTACCTTTGGCCTCAAAGAGGGCAGAATAGATTTCATATTTACTATATTGTCTCCGTGGCTACCTGGTTTTGACTACAATTTTCTATGTCATGCAGTCCATGATAAGTCAAAAGGGGTATAAATACCCTTCTTCTTCTTCTTCTTGCCCAAGGTCTGGCAGCAGCAGCAGCACTCTGATTTAAAGCCTGTTGCACATATAACATAATAATACCAGTAGCAATCCCTGACATGTTTTTTTCCTAAATGTGATTGTGCTGTATTACAAAGAGTTTTGGTGTACAGGGCAAAAGCCTGCACTGAGTTCACATGATTGCTTAATAGCTTCCTGAATAGCTCTGCCATGTTGGATTGGTTAATTAGCATGCACTTCAGCTCTTTATGCTGTCATTAGCATATTCTGCCATTCCTCTTTGTTTAGCAGCTCTACATATCATGTAGAAGTGTTTAATGAATACCAAATAGCCCACTATTATGTTGGTGGCAAGGCACCCCCAACACAATAGAGACATTTTGTGTAGCAGTTAATGAATCTGGCTCATGGTCTAAGTCTAAAAATGTGGAGCTTAATGCTAAAAAATTCAAGGTGATTTACTCTGGTGGAAAAAAATCTCTGCTACCCTTATGCAATAAATAGTATGATCTTGAACTAAATCAACAAGATAAATATTTTGGGAATTAAGATTGATAAAGAATTGTTATTTTATTCAATATGATGGATCATCGGATCATAGGAGATCAGTAGGCTATCGAACCGGAGGTCATTGTTAGCCTAGTCATTTCATCCCAATGTAATGCCATAGAAATGCTAGTCAATAACCAAGACTGCTTTTAGTGATAACTGCCCATGTCCAGGAGGATTGTGGGCTCTATCCTTGGTAAGAAGTTATGGTTCCCGATCCACTTGTCCAGGTTCCTCTTGAACAGTGTCATAGAGGTGTTCTGTTTCACATGAATTGGTACCTGTTCCAAAGACTTGGCAGTCACTAGGAGATAGATTTGTCCTTCCAGCATGTCCTATTTAAGTCATAGGTCATATTTAGGTCCCCAGAATGGGTAACTCTAGTCCCATTTGATTTATGGATATGCAGCAAGTTCATTAGGTCTGGGTCTTGAACTGTTCTGTAGGCCAGGCATAAGTGTCTCCTAAGAAGTCTATATGATACAGAGTATAGTGACAGGGACTTTAGTTGGCCTGTGTAAGGCATATACTGTAGCCCCTTAATCTTCTTTGTTAGAAACCTCTGAGGTCTCTCTAATTGCTGGAGGTGCTTAGTATACTACATACCAAATGGGGCATTATACTCAATCGGGCTGGATAAGTGCCGATTATAGGGGGGTTATAACTTCTTTTGCTCTCGAGGTGATGCCTTTACTAATCAAGTATGCTATGTAGAAAGATTTCTTTACTACAGTAGACACATGGTGGTTGAAGTTAAGGTCACAGTCAACTTGTGATCCCAGGTGCCTTATCACTTCATGGGTACTTAGGGTGTTGTTGTTAATTTGGTAGTGTGAGGGGACATTGTCTGTGAGAAAGGGCATGATGATGCACTTCTTTGCATTTAGTTTGTGCCCGTGACTAATACACCAGTCATTGGTCTGCGTGAGACCCTCCTGGAGTATACTGACATCATTTGAGGATTCAATGATTGCACCTAGTTTGCAGTCATCTGCAAACATGGTCAGCCACAACCCTTTAGTTTTGACTTGAACTTCTGAGAATTACATACCAAACAGTAGAGGACCCAGCACTGACCCCTGTGGCACCCCACTGGTAACAGGTCTGCTGGTTGATGTGGAGTCACCCAATTTGATAGCGTGTGTCTGGTTTGTGAGCTAGTTGGTAACCCATCTTACAATGAAGGGGTTTACATTCAGTTTGCTAAGTTTATCAGTAATGCCTGAATGTGAGATTGTGTCAAAAGCCTTTGCCAGGTCGAGGTATGCTGTGCACACACATTTGCCCTCGTCAATGACCTTGGTCACATTTTGAAAGAAATCTACCAGATTTAACAGGCAGGCTATGCCCTTCATGAAGTCAAATTGGGTAGGGTCCAGGGTTTGGAGGTCACCTATGTCTTTATTTATGAGGTCCATAATGATATTATGTTCTATGGCCTTACAGCTGAGGCTTGTCAGACTTATGGGGGCTGTAATTCCCTGGGTCTGTTGCTAGGCCACCTTTATGGAGGGGGAAGTTATAAGGAAATGCTACAGAGTCATCAAAGACATTAGGGTAACTACAAGTAGAGATAAATGCACTTTAATTTCTTTGTATATGTCAGTAGAAAGTCCAGTAGCTGAATACTGTGTCCCTGTGTGTACTCACAATTGTCAAAAGATAAAAGCATTGAAGACAATTCAACAATACTATATGTGACAAGCAAAAGGACTGAATAATTTGAAATACAAGGCTTGGTTAGACAAATGTCTCTGTTCCTAATTAATTACAGATTAGTAAGAGAGGGGCTTATACTTATGCATAAATGTATGAGCAATGTGGATATTGTTATGTATTTATTTTATTTTGTTAGTTATATTTGTTTAGTAGGGTAGTGCACTTATCTCAACTGACCATTTGCATGTGCAGCTTGGGTGAACAGTATCACATAAAAAAATAACAAAACATATTTACAGATACAAGGATATGATAAAAAAACAAATAGATGAACATATTTACAGATGTAAGAATATATTGCACCATTTAGTTCAAGAAGCAGTTTACAATTTAAAAACATTAATGGAAAAAAGGAACTTTATGGATAAGATGTAGCCATAATGACTGAGATGGCTTATGCTACAGGCATTGCAGCATATCATGATATAGAGAGGTATGAATACATTAGAAGAGACAAGTGAGAATAGTTGCAAGAAAGAACTTAATTTAAAGGCTATTAATTTGGGTCATAATATTAAATACTGTAGTGGATATATATTTCTTTAATGCTTGTTTAATAAAACTTCTTGCTCAAAACTACTGCAGTGTTTTCATATATTGCTTTCTCACACAAAGAAGAGCTTGATTTTCATTAGAGTTCATTAGATCTCAGAAAGCAGGTGGCAAATGTTTCTTCTAATCATGTAACCTTGAAAAAAATATATATATATACTTACTTTATGGAACATGTACTTACATGGAACGTAGTTGGAGATGAGCTTGCTGAAAATGCATATAAACCATGTCAAGATAATGGCATGAGAAATGTTTTAAGCTATCCTCCCATCTGCAACTGTTTACTCTTTTTATCTTGAAAATGTGTGTATAGCTTTTATCAAAGTTAAGAAACTTTGAACCTTGTATGTTTTTTCCATTTAAGAAAATATAAAAGAGCTTATAAATGTGTATATAGTTGAATTTCTCTGTATTGAGATATTCCGTATCATGATACTGTTCTTATAAATAATGTGTTTTCATCCAGAATCTTTGACCATCTGTTTACAGAACTTAATAGCTGCATGATATTAGGTGATGTCAAATCTTCCATTTCAATGTCATGAATGGGATACTAGGAACAAAATATTTGATTCATTGGGCTTCCATTTAAAAATTACCACTAATACAGGAAAGTTTACCCTGTAGATCATGGTTGTGGTGGAATACTCTTCCGCTACAAGTTAGAAAAAAATAAAGCAACCCTTTGTCTACTTTAAAGAAGCCTGGATGATTGGATAGGACTTAATGTGTATTATCCACCAATGACTGGTGGCAAACTCTTTGAAAATAATTAAATGAGTCTTAAAGTATGAGTTAGCACACACACTGAACATTGAACTACAATGTTGTGGTAAACAGAAATTAGACTTGTAAACTATAGTTGATATGGGGGCATTTTCATTGATTTATTTGTTCATTCATTCTCTGAGAAACCACTTAACCCACTTCAGACTTCAGAGAATACAAGAGCCTATCCCAGCAGTCAATGGCAGGGAGGTGGTGAAATACATCTTGATCAGGATAATATCCCATTTCAAAATAGACGCACACACATACACACACACACACACACACACACACACACACACACACACACACACACACACACACACTCACCCAAACCCAGACCTACACTCACACCCACATCTACACCCTCCCTCGACACACACACACAGCATGGGTTTACTATGGTTTGTGTGAACAACATTCTGTCGGCAGCACTGCTGGCTAAAATCAGAATGTCGTGCACAAAACATAAATGGATGGGATAGTCAAACACACTTATGCAAATGCTATAGTGCATTCGCATAAGTGTATTCGACTATCTGCATGGAGATCGTGGTACAGTGGGGATTGGAAATTCATCCATATCCTCACTCTAGTGCGATCTTGGAGTTAGAATATATTAGTAGGGGGTGTGGGGGTGCAGGGGTCTTGCCGCTCCTGCAAAAATGTGATTTGTCATATAGGAGTCTGATTTACATTAGCTCCTATATGGCTATCACATGATGGTTTTGGCCACAATGTCGACTCAAATGTGTCGATCATTTGGGTCAACATTGTGGCTGGTCGGAATGTGTGTTTTTGGGTTTACTATTTGTTGCTTTGGACAGCAAATGTTTTGCCGTTCAAATAAACAATAGTAAACCCACAGCATGTACAACTATGGACAATGTAGGGGGATTGTCAATTTACCTATGGTACATCTTTAGGATGTCAAAGGATACTGTAGTACACAACAAGAACCTCCCACAAGGAAGCTGTGCAGATTTCATATAGAAGGCATCCCAGCTGAGAATCTAACTGCAGAATCAATTGCTGCCAGGTGTTAATTATAACCACTGTACACCTATGGTACTATAGAAGACATGCATTCTTATTAAGCTTTTTTATTATTACTGTGACACCCCACCACTGTACCAGTAATCAATGAACCTCAATCCTCATCACTAGCACCAGTGGGTGACGTACACTGAGAGGATGACAAGGTACACACACAGTATTTTCATATGTAGCTTTCTGCATCAAGTGAAATGTCCCTTAAGAGCACACAGAGACCACAGTCATTCCAGGCCTGGTTTCTCCCTCTTTATCCAGATCCCCAGTAAGACTCCCCACTGGCACAGTTATAGAGTTGAGATCTCAGCTGAGTGGCCAAGCCAAGATCTCCAGCATACTCTCTGTCCAACCAGTGCTTCATGTCCCTGCCCAAGTAGCTGAGACACACACTCTTTGAGGTTTGATTTACACACACACCTGGGAAAGGCTGGCACAGGTTTACTTGCTATGCCCTCTTTTGCCAAGACATTAAGGTAGTTATCACTGCCACCAGCCAAGTCCTTATCAGCTACTTTAAGGACCTTAACAAAGGGTGTCCAATCTTACTGTGTAATATTAATATTAATACAAATGGTAGTTTGACCAAGAGCAAGGCTATTAAAAGTGGCCCATACAGTGTCACCAAATAAATATGCAAGTACTCTCAAAACTTAAATATGTCTCACAAAGATCAGGCACAATGAAAGGTTTAAATATATTTAATAATAAATAATAAATAATAAAAGATCAAATAAATACTCAGTATATATACACAATGACATCAGGGTTCACAATCACAGGAAATATTTAAAACAACATTGCAGGACAGTCTCAAATAAATAAAGAAAAATATCTAAGCCAAGCTTTGCTATATTAAAACAACCACTGATGTGTAGATACAAACGACAACACCAGATAATCCAACAGAATTTATTGAAGCAAAAATTCTGTATATGTAAGAAAAATGCAAATCTCTCTCCCTAGCACCTCAGACAAATGCCTTTAACAAAGTATAAAATCACATTCTCATAATGCATGTATTTATACAGAAAAAAAAAAACATTAGTTTAAACCTATCAAACAATAAAACAATAAAAATAAATAATTCTAACACCCATATCCAATTAAGTTCCCTGTTTAACCCTTTTGGGAACAGAGTACCAAACTTCAAAATAAAAATTGCTTCCTTTTGAAGCAGCTTACTTTTTAAACATATACTTGAAACATTTTTAACTTTTTCTATAACGGTACCCTTTAAATTTTTGCTATCACTACCATGGCACATCTTAAAATGTAGTCCCAATGGGTTCTCTAACTTTTGATTTTTAATATTTCTAAGGTGTTCTAAATATCTAACACAAAAGCTTTGTTTTGTTTCCCCTATATAGAACAAATTGCATTCACACTTTAGAACATAGATAACTTCTTCTGTGTTACAACTATATGCATCGTATGGAGAATACCTTTGTCCATTATTATAATCAAAAAAATGAATAGTAAAATTACATATTGAACAATGTCCACAAGGTTTCAAACCATACTCATATATGGACTTTCTAGGCACTTCTAATGGGGGTACAAACTGAGCATGAACCAACATGTCTTTAACATTTTTACCACATCTATAAGAAACAATAGTTTTTTGGGGTAAAAGTTGCCCTAAAAGTTTGTCCTGCAACAAGAAATTCCAATAAAACATAATTATTTTATTAATCCAATAAAACTAATAACTTTTCCAAAAATACATTATATGCAGTCACAAAGAACATTTTCTCCACAATTTTGTCACTTACTTTTCTATCTGGTTTACCATTATATTTATTAGAACTATTACAATAGTAACCTTGCAAAAACCGATTCCTAGCTACCTGTATAGAGTGAGTACTATAGCCCCTTTTCTCATACATTTCACGTTTTACATACATCATCCAAAAATGTTTTACTATCATTTGTTAACCTACTAATACGTAACAATTCATTCTAAGGAAGTGCACTAATCAAGTGGGGTGGGTGACAACTAGTTCCATCCAGAAAATGATTACTATTGTCATATTTTTCATGGAAACTAGTTTTTATATTCTCCCTTTCTTCACCTAAGATAACATCTATTAAAACAACATTTTCTCCACATCGTAGGCCAGCAAATGTTATACCAAATCTATCTTCAAGTCCCTGAATAAATGAAGTTACCATAGATCTGCCCCCTCACATAAAAAAATTAAATCATCTATGTAACGATAATACTTTAATACATGATGTTGAAAAAAATCCATTCTATAAAGATGTTCCACTTCAAAAAGTCCCATAAAAAGGTTTGCATACATGGTGGCAAAAGCCGCCCCCATTGCTGTACCTTTAATTTGTTGGTACAGAATACCATTAAATTCAAAAATAATTATTTGCTTTGCTATATGTCTGACTATATCCAAGAGAATTGTACTGTTCCCTAGAAACTTACTTACAGAGCAAGGCAGATGTTAAGTGAATAGATCTTCAAGATGTTGTCAGGTCAAAGACAGAATACAGAATGCTGTATCTCTCTCAGAGACCTCTCAAATATTAATATTTCAGATATTACTGCTGGGCTAGCTTGTAGAATCACATAGTTTCTTGTCATCTGACTTCTAGTCCCCAGGCCCAAAACAACCATTGATGGCAGCTGGTCGCATTTAGGATCTACCTGTAAAAATACATAGACAAGAGCTTTTCCTCAGATCTTTGGCAGATCCTGGAAGTCACAAAACAATAAAACACTTCCAAGACAGTACAAAACATTCCCTAGTATAGACATTCTGTCTCTAGCTGCCATAAAGTAATTTAATTTCATCTATTTTTCTGAAGTTTTGCTGAAATGAAGTTAACCTCCTGTGTTCCAGTTTCCATTGTTAAAATACATACATTTAAACAGCTACAATAGTGTATGTACATTTCTTTTCTTTTCCAGTAGGGCCCACTGTGGATACATTTTAATCACTTTGCAAAAACCTTTTTCAACATACGTCTGTACAAACAAGTTAGATATACACATGACATACAGTTCTAAGTATCTCCTTTCATCACAATTACATCTAAGGGCATGAAAAGCAAGATACAGTCCTACATAAAGAGTCTGAGAAACCTTCATAGCCATAGCATCAGCAAATTATAACAGAGGAAGTGTGTTTCTAACATGAGAGATACAATTGTTATGACAACTAGATATCTGAAGATGTTATAGGTAAGACCGAGACTGAATAAATGGATTGCTACACAGATGCACAGCAGGACCGTGGGTTGTGGTAGAGAGGCATGAAGTCTAGAATTATGAAACTGTTTACTGGGTTTACCTTACTCATAGCTAAGTAAGTAGATAACAGAATCAGTCTCTTCACTGATGAGATGAAGCTAGATCCAGCAGAGAAAGATGGGGAGGAAAAGTCTAAGGAAGGGTTTAAAAAGGCTGACCAAGTGGGCAGAATGGTTGAAATTAGGGTTAATTGAGAGCAAATGCAAAGCACTGTGTTGGGACACAACCCTGGATCAACATATCAGCTGGCAGACTGGAACTGATGGAAATAGAGTGAGAGAAAGATCTCAGGATATTGACCACACCTCTGTACTAGACCACATGGAGCAGAGTGACAGGGAAGTAACACGAGGCAGGAAAATGGACTGTATCTTAAAATGGTAGGCTGCAGAAGCAGAAAAGAGGTTCTTGATCAAATCACACTATGAGTACAGTGTGCAGCTCTCAAGGCTAAACAAGAATAAGTACATAAGAATGCTGGGAAGAATCGAGGGAAAAGCAATTTGAAAGATCAGTGGAATGGATGAGGAAGGATATGACCAAAGACTTAAGAAGCTGCAGTTCTTCTTAATTATGTCCAGAACATACAGAGAGGGACTTCTTACTGGTATGCATGATCAAGTCACAAATATAAGCCCACTGTGGTGGTATAGAGGGACAAAGCCCTCACTACAGCCCAGGTGACCAGAGTTTGACTAGCTGTCAGGAATGGAATGGAATGAGTGACCTTCTGCTAGCTCACATATCTTGGGAAGGGGGAGGCAGCTATGGCTCAGCACACGGGTGACACCTGGTAGGAGTACAGGTGTTACATTAGTGAAGCATAGGGCTATGACACACATGCTGCCCAAGTGCATATGCACAAACTGGGGGGGGGGTTCAGCCTGCAGAGACACTCTCTGTCTTTGTAGTGGCAGCACACAACAGAGAGCCACTGGGGGGTACGCTCCACCAGGAGAGACTTTGGCCAGTCTGAAAAACATACAAGCTGGTCTGCTTTCTATGACACAACACTTCCCACTTTGAAATGGTTGGGCTGACAGGGTTTCCTGAACAGGAACAAATGGGATGTACAGCTCTTACATAGCCTGGAGATGGCCAGCTTCTGCCCCATGGAGAAAATAGTAGGATTAGGTGCAAGTAGAGGAGCCATTGGGCAGGAATATGATGTAAATGGGTCATCCTGGACAGGAAGGACAGATTGTAGGGGCTCACTTCTTACTGGTCTTCAAAAGCACATCTTTACAGAGAGGGTTGTTGACTCATGGGATGGACTACTGGAATGGGTGGAGGACAGAGAATCAATAGATGCTCTTAAAAGGGATTGGGCAGTTGGAGAAAGGGTGAGGGGAAATGTAGGGATAAAAAGGAGGTAGAAAGATAAATATACTTAAAGGGCAAATGAGACTGGTTTATTTTTTCCTCCCTTAATGTGAACATAAATATAACATCATATGGAAAAAGCATTATATTACAGAGCTATACTTTATATTCACAGTCTTTCACACAAAAAAAAAATGAATACAAACAGTAGTACATTACAGCTGTGCTCAAATTACCCTAAAATGTCATTAAAAGTACACACACTTGTAGGGTTGCCACCTTTTCAAATATCCAAAGTGGGACATTTTAGGTACAAATGTCAGATTTTGCAGGCCGAAACATACCCATGGCCTGTACAAAGGACCAAACTTCACTTTTTTGCCTAAATAAAAGCTTATTCTTGTAGCATGTTAGTTGCTTATTCTGTTTCTTATAACATTTGGGTGTTTCAGATACAGAATAACTGTTTTATGCAACTATTACATAAAATATAGGAAATAATTTTGTCGTAAAAATCTCAGGACATCTGCCATTTTTACAATTTTTTTTGCAGGACACAACCACCCAAAGAGGGACTGTCCCTCGCAAAGTGGGACAGGTGGTAACCCTACACACTTGACATAAAAATATTACATTTATCTAAGTACTATGAATATGAATTAATTTATAAATCAGAAAATTGCTCAAGAAAACAGTATTCTTGTTTTGTAATAGGAATTCACACTAAATATTTTGAGATTAGTTAAAAAAATTAAATTAATGTTTTAAGAACAATTTGTCAAGTGAAGACATTATCCAGTTCAACTACACCTTTCTAAAAAATCTAAATGAATTAGTACCAGTTAGCACAAAAGGGATACAATCTAATACAGCATCATGGGTAATAAACAATCAAACAAATTATGCTGCAATGTAACAATGCCTGGAAGGAATGGCACAAAAATATACCTACCAAAATGTTAGATATCTCAGAAGCCTCACTAAGTTTCATGTTAAATTAAACAAGTAATCATATTACAGAAACCTCCAATATAAGCACCAAAATAATCCCAAGCTATTCTCATCATCCTTAAAAAAAACACACCCTGACCATACCATCACACCCCTTCCTACTACTCCTAATGATAAAGATTCCATCTCCCATCAATTCATCATCATCATCATCATCATCATCATTATAATCCCCCACCTTTTTCCCCGTGTTCTACAAGGGATCAGGGTGTCATGTTAACTGTCACCATCTCTTTCAATTCAGTGCCGCACTCCTGCCTTTTTTGACACTCATGCCTGACTGTCGCAGATCTTCTCTCACACAATCCATCCACCTCTCCTCATTTCCTCTTACCTTCTTGATTGTCCAAAATCTACTTCACCAGATTGCCTTCTGCTTTCTGCATACATATGCTCAAACCACTGTAATCTGTTCCCTTTGATATTTCTGCAATTGGAGCTACTTTGGCTTTTACTCTTATGTCCTAATTTCTTCATCTGTCCCACAATGTGCATCCTACCACCCACCTCAAGGCACTTCATTTCCATCATCTCTAGCTTCCTCAATTGCTCTGCTTTTACGGCCCAGGTTTCTGTACCATACAATAGTTTTGGTTGCAATGGTTGCACCAGTGTTTTGTACACCTTAATTTTCAACTTCTTTGGCATTCTTCTGTCATACACTACACCTGGCACTCTATGTCAGTTGACTGCAGCCCCTCTGATTTGAGCTTTGACGTCTTCATTCAGACTTCCCTTCTCCTCAACCACCCCTCCTAGATACTTGAAGCTGTTAATCTGTTCCACTACCCTCCCTTCTTTCTCAATTCTCAGCTTCTTCTAATTTCCCTAATTTGCTGCCATTACCACTGTCTTATCTGTACTTAGTTTCATCCCATGTGACTTCAATTTTGCATTCCATTCCCGTATCCTTTGCTGAAGTTCTTGCTCAGAGTTTCTCTGTGTGTAATGCCACATCATTTGCATAAAGTAGCTTTGCTGATCTGTCCCCTCCAACCTGTTTGCTAATGTACTCCATCACCAGTATGAACAGCATTGGGCTCAGAGCTGAACCCCAGTGTACACCTACTCCCACTGGGAACCCCTCTGTGAGACTGAACACTGTTCATGCTTGAGTCATTGGGTCTTTGTTCATAACCTGCACTAATTCTACCAATGTTTCTGGGACTTCAAACTACCACAGTACTGCCCAAATCAGCTTTTCTGGGACCTTCTCATATACTTTCTCCAAATCTAGAAATGACCAGTTGGACTCCTTCCTCATCTCTAGCTTCTTCTCAACTATCTGGCTCACTATAAACATCAGGTCAGTTATACTGCATCCTGATCTGAATCCAAACTGCTCATCTCTCTTCTTACTTTTTACTACTCTGCATATCTGTTTATTAATCACCATTTACAGAACTTTCATGCAATGTGACATGAGTTTGATGCCTCTTTACTGCCCATAGTTGTGGATGTTCCCTTTGTTCTTGTAGACTGGTATGAGTATCCTTGTTCTCCAGTCATTAGGGATAAACATTTCTCTCCACACTGCTGTGAGTACCCTTGGAAGCCAATTCCCCCTATCTCACCAGCATCTTTATCGTATCTGTTGTGACCTCATCTGAGCCTGCTGCTTTTCCTGACTTGATTTTCCTTAGTGTTATTCTTATTTCCTTTACAGTGGGCTCCTCTTCTTCTGTCATCATAGGCTTTGTCTGGGTCAGTACAGCTTCTGAGGGGTTTTCTTCATTCAGAAGGTGCTGGAAGTACTCTTTCCATTTGCCTTTGATGTCCTGTGGACTGGTGAGCAGGTTGCTGCTGGCATCCCTTATGAAGGGTGTCTGAATATCTTCATATCTTTCTATCTTTGCCTTTGCCTTGCAACCTGATATAGTTTCTTTGTGCCACCTACTGAGTCACTTTCCAGAAGCTGGTAATATGCCTCCGATGCCCTGTTCTTTGTTACTGCAGCTCCTTTCTTAGTTTCTTTGTTAGCCAACCTGTATTCCTTCCTAGTCTGGTCCATCCTTTCTATACTGCACTCCTTCTTTTATTTGATGACTTCTTGGACTTCTGCAGTCCACCACCAGCTTTCTTTATGTACTTTATTTGCATACCTGGCTCAGCCAGATATCTGTTCTGCATTCCTCACACATCTGTTTTCCTCCTCTTCTTGGGGTGCTAGAGCACTGAGTAATTCCTTGAACTGTTGCACTTTCTCTCCAGGTAGTTTCCAGGTCTTTAGCCTGGTCTCTATTGACCATAGAACCTTCTCTGACCACTGCTTACAGCTGATTGTGGTAACCACTGATTTATGCTGTAGGCAGACTATTTCACTGTGAATGACTTTGCAGTTTCTGACTCTACCCCCAGTGTTCTTTCCTTACTAAGAAGAAATCTACCTGAGTTCATGTTGGTAACTCTTGTATCTTGTGACTATCTCTCTTTCTGAACCATGTGTTGGCTCCTGTCAAGCCATTTGCCAGACAGATGTCTAGAATGGCCTCTCTCTCTCTCTCTCTCTCTTTATTCCTGTTGCACCTCCCATATGGTCCCAGGCAATCCTCATATCCTGTTCTATATCAACACCAATTCATGCTATCCTGCTTTATCTAGTAGGTCCTGCACCTGCTGTCTGAATGCACTCTTTTCCTCACTATCACAACCCTGCTGTAGCGCATAGGCAGAGATTATGAATACTGCCCTATTGTTACACTGCAGTCTGATTGCCATGAGTCTGTCACTAATTCTGATGACATCTCCCACTGCCTTCTGAAGCCGCTCTCTCACCACAGTTCCCACACAGTTTGTAGCCTGTCCTCCTTAGTAGTAGACTCTGAATCTCAAGCCAAGTGGTTTTGCTGCATTGCCCTCCCATCTTGTCTGTTGGATATATAGGATGTCTAGCCTACTTCTTACCATCTTGCCATCCACTTTCAAGTTCCATCCTGTCAGTGAAACTATATTCAATGTGTCAGTTCTTAGTTCATGTTTTGGTAGGTTGATTGATTTTACATCAAACTTTTTCTCAACAGAGCTATCCCAGATAACCCAGGCTGGGAACTGGACACCAGCCAGCCATTAGCTTATTGACCCAGGGCTGTTGGGCTTTATGGCTGGTACACACTGGCAGCACATACACCCCCTCCCACAATTAGCATGGGTCCCTGGAGGAGGTCAGAATAGACTGGGTCCTCAACCCACTTATCACTGCCAAATACCCATGTCCATTTGGTGACATTAGTCAACATGTCCAAATCAACTAGAGCCATATTTTACATTGTTAAGTGGCTAGCCCTGCCATGGCACTCAGTCTATCTATGTACTACTTTACTAAGGATACTGTGCACCACAGTAGATGCCTAAGGTGGTTGGTCTATACAACACTTCCTCCTATAGGGCACCATGTAGAGTCTACATTGCTGCCTAGAGCTCCATTCATTGGTGAATTTGAGATGAAACACTCAACATCTTTTTCAGAGATGGGAAGAACCCCAAAGAAACACAGGGAGAAGATGCAAACTCCAAACAGGCAATGGACGGAGGTCAGGATTGAACATGTACCTTGTGCATGGGAAGAAAAGACTTTAACCATTAAGCCAACTGGTCCCAACTGAATTTAACACTCATTTTATCTGCCATTTCTTTTCCAGATCGATGACCACCTCACTTCCCTCCAACTTCCTCCATTCTTAAAAAAACACATACAGTCATTTAGCTTTCATCCTGTCCCAACCTCAATTCTAAGAAAATTACTTATTAAATTAAAACCAACAACGTTAGCTGCTTATAACCTTCCCACCAAATATCTCAAAATTGCTACAGGTGCAATAGCTTTCCCTGCCTCTATTCTGATCAACAGGTCAGTAACTGAAAACTTCATCCACTCCATCTGGGAAAAATCCTTTTTAATATTCCTTCACAAAAGATGTACATGAACTGAGCTAACAAACTATACACCCCTTGCGATCTTACAGCCTTCTTTTGAAATGTGTCCATATACAGAATATGCAATAAAACTGAGCATAACCTCCTCTCCAAGACTTAACACAGGTTTAGTTCCAACCAAAGCATTACTATAACTCTTCTCAACTTGAGTAACATTGTCAACCAAAACAAGAATGAGGGCAGCCTAGTTTCATGTGTTTCCTCTGTTTTCCTGAATCTATCTAAGGTATTCAATAATGCATCCCACCAAAACATCCTTTATTTACTTGCTACCCTAGCTCTCACTTCTTCAGTCTCCTGGTCTCAAGTTATTTATCTAATCACCATCAGTCAGTTAAATGGCAGCAGAATCTCTCACCATTTCTACTAGTCACTGTTGGTGTTTCTGAAAGGTCAATAATCGGATACTCTAATTTTACATTTTCATAAATATACTTCATACCACTACTAATCTTGCCACTTTTGTACAATATGCCAGTGACTCAAACCTTATCTGTTCTACCCTACCAATTTCAAAATTACAGGAGATCACCCAATAGTCCTTCACTGCCATTAAATCCTGGCTTAAAAACTCTTACCTTACATCTCAGCACCCCCCCCCCCCTAGAAAATATGCTATTTATCCCAAAGCAATATCTTAACCAGAAGGACATGTTTTCTATAACCTCAAATAATATCACTAAACCACTTGGAATCATACTTGATGACAACCTGAAGTTTGGTCATTGCATGCTTTATTCCATTAAGAAAACTCACCAAAAACTTGGCTCCCTCTATAGGGTTAATCAATCCTTGTCAGATACTGTTAGGATTAGCTAAGCAACAACCTACCTCCTTCCTTCACTATTATATGCTTCTCCATTCTTAGAAACATCAGTCCTATCTATAAAACTGAGTTGGCCTATTGCTACTGCAAAGTAACTAAATTTGCAAACAACCACCCTAACAAAAGATATCACTGATTTGTTCCAAAACAATTAAAGTGACTCAGACCCCCATGCCAGCTTACTCCACACAGCAAATCTCCACCCACAACCTTCTACATTCTTCTGATGAGTGGTCAGCATTGCAGACCTTTCTGCTCTACTCCTCTTCCACTAGAAACAGCTGATCTAGCAACAATCTCCTACTATGTATCAGTGAATCATGCAGCAGTGCTGGAGACCCTATGTATCAGTAAATCATGCAGCAGTGCTCGAAAACCTATGTATCAGTAAATCATGCAGCAGTGCTGGAGACCCTACGTATCAGTAAATCAGGCAGCAGTGCTGGAGACCCTATGTATCAGTAAATCATGCAGCAGTGCTCGAAAACCTATGTATCAGTAAATCATGCAGCAGTGCTGGAGACTCTAGTCCCACTATACCACTATACCAAAATGAATATGAAATCCTGGCATGCAGGTAGATAAGGTTAACACATTCAAAGCCTTTCTTAAACGACACCTAAACCAAAGCTGACTCTTCTTTTCTTGTTCACCTGGCTGTCTTCTCCCCAGATATCCCTTAACCAAAATAATAGTACCTCTTTATTTTCTAAGCCATTTACTCTATCTTACTTCATAAAATCTCATTAACTCTCAAACTATCACTTTCTTGCTGGCTTCTGTCCTCCACAATCACTAACCCTCCTTCCCCACTGTCGAAATCTCTTTTCTATCACCTTACTAACCTACTTTTTCATTCATTGTTAATGTTAAAACAAATTACTCCTATCTGTATCTGCAGATACTACCATCCACAAACATTATCAGTTCTATTTCTTTGCTTCTGTATATTGAGCAAGTACGAACACTATTTCTGTTTGTAAATCTCGAGTGATGCTTATTTAGTGAGTGTAAATTTCTTTTACTGTTTTTAGTACATGTATTCCCTTTATTTTTATGCAAAAATGTATACTGTTCATGTAAGATGCACTGCATATGGGAAAATGTTTTTAATGTTATGTAATATCTATGACTTAACACTGGATGTTTTCTCCCTGGGCCTTTGCTGAAAATCTTTTTTTTTTTTTTTTTTTGCATAGTCGGATTTTCTTTGTCAACGAAATCAAACAAATAAATGAATGAATGCATTAATTAATTAATTGGCTCATTGGTAAGTACTAGACTAACTGCTCTTGTCAGCCATTTTAAGACTAGTCAAATTTCATTTTCAGCTCAAAAATAAGCTGTTCCATTTGGTTATAGATTGGTTTTACTCATCCCATGATCGATTATTAAATATTGGATACAGGACATCATTATTCTTTTGGGAAAACTTGGCTAGGTCTAGGAAGGTCCCCCAGATCATTGGCCTAGTAACAATCTATGACTCTATTATCTCTAATGAGAATAAATGGGATCACACCACAGATAATTTGAGGGGACCTATGCATGGGTTCATTAGTTGTACAGGGAGCAGTCCTGGGGTAAATGTTCTGTTTCTCCATCCATAGACCTAAGTTTTTCTTGTTCTCCTCGGGTCTCCACTGAAAATAAGCTAATGCTCAGCTGGACTAGCCCAGTTAACAAATATAAAATAAATAAATAAATAAATAAATAAATAAATAAATAAGATATGAATGTGGATGAACTTTGTTTTATATGGATGGGGAGTCTGTTCTCCCTGCAAGATAACCATTCTGTTGATGTTGCAGTAGAGGTTTAGATCACTAAACCGAGTAGGTCAGATGCCATTTGACTTGCTGAGGTGCATTAAATCCATCAGTAATGGATTAGGGGATGCACTGTGTGCCAGACACAGGTCACCTCTTAGCAGTCTGTAGGATACAGAGTATAGGGACAAGGTTATGAGTTGGTCCATGTAGGATATGTTGTTTAGACCTTTCTTGTATCCTAGTAAGGTATCTCTGTGGACATTCCAGTTGTTGCATGTATCTGGGAAGATAAATGCCAACGGGGACATTATGTTCAATGACTAACTTAATGAGAGTTGAGTAAAGGGGAACAGTGATATCTCTAGATCTAGGCACAATCCCTTTGTTTATAAGCTGTACAGGATAGAAGGGCTTTCTTACAACAATACACACAAACTGGTCAAACGTTAAGACACTATTCACACAAGAGCCTGAGTTAACTTTTAGGGGCAGATTATCAATGTAGTAGTTCTAAGGGGGAGATAACTTTCTAAAGGATATAATAATGCATTTTTTGGCATTTAATTTCAGTCCATGATTTTGACACCAGTTAATTATTTGAAGCAAACCTTCCTGCAGAATGGCTATGTTATTTGTGGATTCAATGATTGCTTCTAGCTTGCAGTTATCTACAAACTTAGTCAGCCAGAGCCCTTTACTATTGGCTTTTACTTCAGAAAAGTAGATGCCAAACAGGATAGGTCACAGCACAGAACTGTGGGGCTCCAGTGGTGACTAATCTCTTTGTGGAGTTAACTTCTCCTAGTTTGATTATCTGCATCCTATCTGCAAGCCAGTTGGCAATCTAATGGGTTACATAGGGATTTATTCCCAGCTTATTTAGCTTTTCTACTATGCCTGAGTGGGTAATTGTGTCAAAAGCATTGGCCAAGTCAAGGTTTTTTGCCTTCATCCATCTTTAGTCAGCCCTTGACAAAAACTTTTCAAAGTAGGTATGCTGGTATCCTTGACAAATCCAAACTGAGACAGGTCTATTGTTTCCAAATCTATTTGTGTCCTATCCTAATTGAATTGATTAATTCCATTCCATACTCTGAGCACATGAAGCTGGTCAGACTTATGGGTCTGTACTTGCCTGGGTCTGTGGAAGGTCCTCCCTTATATAGGGAAATGACTGTATCTGTTCACCATTCACTTGGTACAAAACCTGTATGGAGGCCGAGATTGAATAGTGCTGTTAGGAATGTGGCTAATTTGTGCTTCACTCTTTTTAAAATACATTCAGGAATATTGTCAGGATGCACCAAAGTAGTATTTTAGCTTCTGATAGCACTTATAGGATTTGGTCTTGTGTGATAGGTGGATAAATAAATAAAAAAACACAACAGCAACAAAACATGCAAAATCCATCAGGCAACTATGGAGCCAATAATGTTGTGTGCTGGTTCACAAAATCATCTTTTTAAAGTGCATTTGCTGGGCAGACTTGATGTAGCCTCCAGGTATTGTATTTTTCCAGCCTCAATACTGAACGTTACACAGCTTGTGTCTTATTTACACTCTTTAAGTCTGGTACTAAACCAAACCAAAATATTTAATTAAAGTCTTGTCTTTCAAATAACTTTTGGTTAGTTAGTGAAGTGGCCAGTAGAATGTCTGTAGGCTACTTAGTTAATGTCATACACTGAAAAATTAGTTCTGAAGCTATATCATTATCTAAAGTGCACTGTGAGTTTAATTACTTGACAAACTGACTAACTGACAGTTTGGCTACCTGGTTTAATTTTGGCTGAAAATAATGTGAAGCAATATTAGGTTGCAGAATGTAAAGCTAATTTTAAAATAATATGGGGAAAAGAAACCCATCATTATATTTTTCTCGTTTTAACTTTTATATTGTACATTTGTACCTGTCTTAAAATTAATGCATAGTAATGCACACAAGACTCCAACTTAATGAGCTTTAAATGAGGAATCTAAAGGAAGTAGTGGAAGTAAGCACTATATACATAAATGAGGTTTGGAATAGACCAATTTGTCCAGGGACATCTTCAAGTGGGGGTTAGAAAAGAGTATCAGGAATTAGGAGGATAGGGGGAGGGGAGGGATAAATAGGAATGTATGCGTTTGGGAGGAAATGAGGTAGGGGTACGGAGGGGCTTAAAGGATTTTAGGCAAGTGTAACTGGAGTAGGAGTCACATTTTGGCATGAATTTGCTATACTACAGGTTCATGTCCTGACAACCGGTGTGTTCTTTGGTCAGGTAGGCCTTGGTTTGGTGATGGGCATGAGGAGGTGAGTACCTAGGGTATAGGGTATGTCATATGTATGATGGTTAAAGGTGATTTTTTTTGTTTGTTTTTTTTTTTGGGGGGTGGCAGTCGTAGATTTTTGTTAGTGTATTACTGTCATTCTTGTAAGGAGTTAGGGACAGAATAACATTATGGGGCCTTAATATTGTTGGTAGCATTAGGCTGTTGGTAGACATAGCTTAAAGAGGTTTGGTGAGCTTTTGGTTGGTAATCCTGACAGTTGATATAATTTCGGTCTTTTTCTTTAGTAGTGATTGTGGGGGACAAGGGTAGTTTGGGGATTTGTGCGTCGGCGCTATGGTAGTTGCAGGATTTTGCTAAGATGTGCTATTGCTTGGTTGGGAGGTATTCACTCATTTCCCCTTTGTATAGTCCCGTTAGTGTGAGGTAGCTGCATGGAGGCCTTCCTTAGCAGGGTTACTGCATTTAATGTGGTAGTAAGCATTGTTGAGGTGGAACGGTGAGGACCTAACTCATTTGGCATCCAAATGACAGAGGTACATTTCGTAGGCTGTGTGATGGTGGTAAGTAATGGGTAGTTGCCACACAGGTCCAGTCAGGAGTTGATGGCTGTAGAGGGTGGAGGTATTGTGCGGATGCATGATGTTCATTTCAGGCTAGCTCTTGTTCTATAGTTGTATTGATATTCCTTTTAAAAAAAAAAGGGTATACAGAGGAAATATGGGGAGTAAAACATGTTTGTCTTCTGGAAATGATTCACAGGTGCATGACTGAATAGTCGAGCATGACATTTAGCTGTCCAGATTGTCGCCTGTTAGGTTAAATTTCTCTTAGCGGTTATTTGGTTTTGGAAGTTCATGGAGGCTTAAGTCTCTCAATGATTCAGTCGCTATGATTTCTGATGATTTATTTAGTCAGTAATTGGGGCTTGAGTTTGCCACTAAGGGGGAGGGTTGTTGCCTGCTCTCAGAGAATTGCTAGTTTTCGGTGTCTGTTAACAGCCAGGGTGTCTGAAAAATAGTGTCACGACGTAACGAAATCATGCACAAATTGTGGGTAGAATGTGAATATAAAACTGCATGCTTCTGGTGGGCTTCATGGGGGACAGAATTAGTCTTGTGAAGAATAACTTTATCGAACCTGCATAAGGGAACATTGTGGGGAAGTTATAGTCAGCAGTGTACAACCCTTCATTATGCAGCAAGTGTTTTTCTTTTACGGATCTCTATTAAGCTTTACATATATCGATTCTGCCTCAGTGGACATGTAGTTTTAACCAGATGTCTACATTACTTATAATATGCTGGGTTCACATTAAGGTCCCTATCATTTTATACAAATTCTTGATGGATAATATCTGTTAGGTTAGTTCATGTAGGGTGAACCAGGATTCACTAAACCTACACGGTATTTTATGAGAGTTTTCTTGAACAGCCCAGGTGTTGCTGACATAGGTCCTTGCCCAACACAGGGAATTGTTTCAAGTTGGTAGTTACGGTTTCTTTGTTGGTGAACATTTAAAAAAAGAAAGAAACAAAGAAAAGAAAATAAAGGAGGTTCTTGCATGGGTTTTCTCTGGTTACTGGATCAGGAAGTGGATTATCATTTATATGTCTGTTTGAGGGTCATGTGCTGGCTTTCTGCTGTCAAGGTGGGGGAGTAGCTGCTTGGTGGGTGGATTTGGACTCACCCGTTGGACGGATGCTGGCATTCCAGTCTCATTCTGATTGTGTGGGCCACTGTTTTGTTGGTGGTGGGGGTAGGTTTTGTGGGGGGTTTGGTGGATTTTTGTGTTTTGGGTGTGTGTCGAGTTGGGAATTGTTGATGATGGAGGCCACTGTTACTGTCTTGAGATGATTTCCCAGGCCATCAGACTAATGGTTCATTGCAGTAGTGGTGAATTTCATGGGCTTTAGGTAATGGGGAAAATGCATGTTGCGCATGTGTGGAGTGTGGGGGGTGATTTGGATCGCATGAAACTTGAACAATTGGAACAGTATGCTAAGCATGTCTCTTGGCCTCGTGGTTCAATGTTAGGATATATTTTAAGTGCACTCCCATGGTAATATAACTAAATCATATAAATTCACTAAAGATATAAGTAAAACCAGCATATTTTATTTACCCTACAACCTTCCTGGTTGAAGTTGATAGTAAGCCACATTTTGCCCATTTGTTCCACAGTATGAGGACTAGTGTTCCTCATTTTGGAGATGGCTTTGTCCTGGTTTCTTGCTCTAAGAGGTTCAGATGTCTGCCCCAAGAGGACAGGTTAAATGTTGCTTACATGTTACTTGTGGATTTGTGGCCTGGCTTCATAAAGCTGTTACCTTAAGCGAATGTGGGGTCGCAGGGTACATCTTAGTTACACAGTTCTCGCAGAATGTCTTGATTTCTTTTTTTTTTTCCCAGATTTGGTTGTTATCATAAAATAGTTGATGGCAAGTATTACAGCTTGATGTAAAGTTTAACCCCGGGTAGAGGCAAAGTTTGCTGTCTGTGTGCTGAATGAGGTGTGCAGGTTGAGTGATTCTGGGAGTGACATGCACTTCGTACAGCAGCAGTTTCATGGGCTTGGAAGGAGATGTGGGTGTTGATTTTGTGCTGTTCATGCTCAGTTGTAGCTGCAGTGCCCTGATGCAGTATTGAGGGTGTTGCAGTTAAAGGTTGTCTGGAATGTTTTCCTGTTGAAGACTTAACTTATAAATTAATCACTAAATAATGCAGTTTTATGCTAAGTTAACTGCGTGAATGGAGAAAGGGATTAGTTCAGCTGGTTTACTAAAGGAGGAAGCTACATTATTGCAGGTGACATTTCATTGGACTGTTTGAGGGTCCTGTAAGACCGTCTTTGGTGGTTTTCTGGTTACGTAACAGTAAGACACAATTCGGTGGTGTCACGTGTAAAAGGTCCCTATTTTTGAGCATTTGTTCTCCTTTACATTTCTTGATGGTGTTTGAATTGTTGGAGGCCTGTGGATATCAGCTGCAGGCTACACATGCACATGGTGCATTGGGTATATCTTGGTGAATGGTATCGGTGTAGCACGAGTATTTTACACTGCACCATAAAGTGTGTTTTATATGGAGATCTATGCCATACCAATGTGTTCCAGGGCAACTGGGGGGAACTGTCTTTTAGATGTACTTTAGAAGGTAGGATAGGGATATGTTTGACATTTTTTTGGGGCTATTGCGGTAGGGTTCTTTAATCATAAAGTCTCATTTTTGTGTATACTGCTGTTCTAAACTGAAGGTTGTTAGATAAAAAAAAAGAAGACAAAGTTAAAGTCTCATTTTTGTGTATACTGCTCTTCTAAACTGAAGGTTGTTAGATAAAAAAAAAGACAAAGTTTTGCATTACTTTTCTGATGGGTTACTGATATCTGATGTTTTATTTTGCAGTCCCAGACTTGCCTTGCTTTCACGTCAATCAAGCTGTGGGGTCTTTGGGTGAGTAATCAGAAATGGATAGGTGAAAAGGAAAGCACTGTGATACAGAAGAAGAAGAAAACTCCCTGACTTGTCCAGAATGATGAAGCACAACTAACCTTTTGTTTACTCTAGAATAAGTATTAATGTTTTATGACCTCACTTGATTTATGATACACAATGATAATGTACACTCAATGCTAGAACAAAGAGTTTGATTAAACATCATTGGATTTGTACTGGAATACATATAGATAACATAAGATAGATGGGAAAGGGGGGGTCATAGTGAGAAGTTTTTTGCTGCATGTTTAAACTTTGCTACATGTTTAAATGGAGGTCCTGATCACTTGGCTGCTGCACATTGAGATCACAGATGGAGTGCTTAGTAAGCAACAGTCAGTGCCCTGTTGAAAATGGACTTGAAAGGTAATGGTTTTTGTGGATGTTTTGAGTGCTGGAGAGGCTATAGGGTAGTAGATAATTTTATTCAGTGGTCATTAAGGTACATCAAAATTGGGTCAGTGGTAATTCGTTGCAGATGTAGGACATGTTTATTTACTTAAATTCACTGGGATGGCCCTAGGAACAGATAGATAGGACGGGTCATGGGGATTTGCAGGATGGCCAGTTTGAGTGGGTTACTTTGGTAAGGGTTAATAGTTGGTGTAGTTTATCATTTTGTTGCCTGTGGCTGAATTTTCTTGAAAAGCCCATTGGGGGCAAATGGATAGAGTGGGTTATGGGGATGTGTATTTTGATTACACATTTAATAGGTGTTGGGTTTGGGGAGTATATATTTTTTGGGGGGGGTTGTTTGTGGTTTGGTGGATGACAGGATGCAGGGACAATTGAGAATGTTGAGGGTTGCTTTCAATAATATCCCCTGCAGCTGTACTCCTAATTATATCTAGTATTTTCAAGATTTAGCAGAACTGTGCATTATAAATCAGGCCAACCATGTAACAAGCACCTTCAGTTGGCCAGGAGGAGGTAGCTTCAAGTACTTTAGTTGTATGAGTGACAAGGTTAAGTTAATTGGGTTAGGGTCTTTGGTTTGAAGGGTCAGGGTAGGATGAGTGAGTAGAAGGGCAGACGTCTGTTGTAAAGATGGGTTTTGTGCTGGGATTGGTCTTGGAATATCGAGTTCAAGGGATTATAGTTTCTGTGGCATTTGTTATGGCTGTAGTTAGTCATTCCGGAAATGTGAGGGCGAGCAAAGGCAAGGATAATTATTAGGTGCTACTGTCATATTGGATAGTTGGGGGATGGCAGGAAGGCTCTTGGACTATAATAGGGCTGCTGTTAAGAATAGTTGGTAATTGCCCTTGTGTGGTTTCAAGGGGCATTGGGTTAACATCCGAGAGGGATCAGGGGTTTACTTTCCATCAGTTGGCCTGTTGGCCACTTTGGCTATGTATGTGATAAGGTTTATAAGCTGGGGGGGGGGTCGAGTCAGTGGCTTGTGTGAGGGAAGGACTGAAGGACATGGAGTATTCATTTTTTTAATTTTGTGTGGGTGTGTTAGCTAGTGTATGAGGTTTATTTGGGTTGTTGAGGATTACGGTTTGTTTTCAGATGCCAATATGGAACTTGCAGGGCTGATGGTGGTTGGGCTGGTAATTATGTCATGATGGTTGTTTAAAACATTTCATGTTTATTAAGGCTAGTTGATGTGATATCTGGATTGTTATTGCACTGACTTTAAAGAGATCTCATTTGGCTATTACATTCATTGGGTGGTAAAATGGTGTCGCAATGTGTTATGATGGTATGCAATTGGTTTTAATAAGGAAATGCTATGGCTCATGTTGACGAGTTGCTAGTATGCCATGATGGCTGCTGAGCTGTTTTATTGCTTATAAAGGATAGTTAGTGTGATGGCAGGATTGAAAGACAATGGGATTTTAATGATACTATTTTTGGTTATCTTAAGCAGTGAAACGGGGCTGAGATGTGGCATCATGGTTTGTTTTTGCTTCTGTGTGGCTCCAGATGGTGGTGGGTTTTGTGTTGGTTGTCCAGATGAAGGGTAATGATTGAGGAGTCATTAGAATTGTTATTGCTCTGGCATTAAGGAGATCTCATTTGGTTATTACTGGATTGGGTGGTCAATGGGGTCGCAATGGGGCATGATGGCATGTAGTTGACTCTGCATGGTTTTTATAATGCCCTTGAAGTCATTGCAGAGCTGTCATTGGTCATGAAATAAGGATTATTTAACTCATGTGCAGTGGGTATACAAGGTTATCAGCATTGGAGAAGGGTCAGTGTTTTGTTTTCAGCTGTTTCGGTAACTGATTATTTAGTTATGTGATAGGGTTTTAGGAGATGACTGTGTTCCAGCTTGGTTAGTGGAGACGGGGTACACCAAATGATGTTTGGCCAGATGCCTTAATGGTGTTTAGATATCTAGAAGTTTGCCGAAGAGAGGGGGAACAGCCTGGTCATGCTGGTGGGTGGAGAAGAGGGGCAGGCTTGCCCTCTTTTGTTCCCCCTCTGGTGTTGGATAGTCAATGCAATAAGTTGGGAAAGGAAAGTGAGCAGTTACACTGCTTGATAAGTACATAAGCAAGTGGAGGAAGCTGCTTATTTGGTTGAAGGTATAATGCAATAAATGGTAATGGAAGTGTGTGGTACGCTGCTTCATAAGTAAGTGAGTGCAGGTATGGACGCTGCTTACTGATCAGGATGAGCGGGTTTACACTGTCAAGTCCTATGATAATGTTACATGGATGGTATTTCACATGTATCATGTTTTGGTTGAAATGAATGAATATTGGTTATAAATTATGTTTATGGAAATTCAATAAACATCGTCAAATGTCATTCAGTGTGATGTGTTTCTTGAAGGGGACCAGGACAAATGAGGTTTGGAACAAAACGGTTTATCTAGAGACATCTTCAAGTGGGGTTAGAATAGAGTATCAGGAATTAGGAGGATAGGGGAGGATACGGTTAAATAGGAATGTATGGGTTTTGGAGGAAATGAGGTAGGGGCAGGGAGGGGCTTAAAGGATTTTAGGCAAGTGTAACTGGAGTAGGAGTCACATTTTGGCGTGAACTTGCTACCCACCCTCCCTCTCCTTTTTATTAGTGGGGAATATGGTTATTTTTAGTTTGGGTAGGGCGGAGAAGAGGGGTAGGCTTCCCCTCTTCTGTTCCCCCTCTGGTGTTGGATGGTCAATTCAATAAGTTAGGAAAGGAAAGTGAGCAGTAACACTGCTTGATAAGTACATAAGCAAGCGGAGGAAGCTGATTATTTGGTTGAAGGTATAATGCAATAAATGGTAATGGAAGTGAGAGGTATGCTGCTTCATAAGTAAGTGAGTGGAGGTATGGACGCTGCTTACTGATCAGGATGAGCGGGTTTACACTGTCCGATCCTATGATAATGTTACATGGATGGTATTTCATATGTATCATGTTTTGGTTGAAATGAATGAATATTGGTTATGAATTATGTTTATGGAAATTCAATAAAGACCATCAAATGTCATTCGGTTTGATGTGTTTCTTGAAGGGGACCGGGACAAAAGTATTTATAAAAGTGTTTGTGTTGTGCATATTTAAAGGGATGGATTGAATCTGAAAGACGGGTGCTGGAAGATGCTGAAGGCTGAGTTGGTGGTGGGGGTGGAAGGCAAAAGGTGCACTTTGTGATTCAAAAGGGCAGTTTTTTAGCTGTCTACTACCATAACAGAGCCATATCCATGACACAGGATGTATATAGTATAAATATGCATTACATTTCTGCACAGAAATTTCATAGAAAATGAAGCTAATGTTGCAACTGCATGGTATGTGATCCAGGAGCCATATATTCAAAAGTTAGAGGAAAAAATACCATAGTGCTGTAACACACTTACCCCCGCCACTCACAGAGAAACCACCACAAAAGAATATTGGGAAGCTATTAAACACTGAAGTCTGACTGAAGTGTTTAACAGCTTCCCATTGCTCCTTTGTGGGGACTGCTGATTGGTGTTATTGCTTTAGTGGGTGACTAGAGCTTAAAAGTAGTAATAGGTAATAAATAAAGCTTGTTGAGCACCTTTCTGATGTCAGAAACGTGCTTAGCAAGCATGCATTTTCCTCAAATTCAGACCATAATTATGGTGATCCACTACAAGTTATTATCTTTCAAAAATAAGACATAAAATCTATCACAGCATATCTAGATCCTGGCAGCATCCATGCTAAGCTTGTAGAAGTGGAGTTTGACACAGACTTATTGAGGACTTCTGACTGAGACCCACCTGTTCTACAACTGGTCCTGCTCAGAGGTTCACACCAAATGTTTCTATAACTTGTGTATGTGGATGATCGGGGCTGGGAGAAATGAGATTATTATTTCGTAAATTCTCCTCACAATCAAACCTCAGATGCATGCACAGTAGTCACTATAACTTGTTTAAGAGTGTGAAAAGTATGGTCATTATTTCTCTAATTTCTCTCACAATTAAACCTCAGGGGTACTATGCATAGGAGGTCACTGTGAATTTTTGGGGGGCTGCGACAGTGCATTCATCATTTCTTTAACTTTTCATACAATCTTACCTCACAGGTATGCACACAACAGCACTATAGCTTCTGTAGAGACAGTGTACTGTCTAGGAGCAACAGGGTGGAATACATAACTGTGATAATTTTTCTTCTCTTTTCTCACAATCACATATAGATTCATAGATTCATAGATTGCTATTAGGCTAATGAAATGACCGGGGGAGGCTTTTTAAGCTTAGCCAAGTTTTCCTGAGGGAATGATGAAATCCTATATCCAAATAGAACATTGAAAGCCAGGCATTTATAAGCAAACTCCTTCCATAGGTACATGGGTGCCAGGCCCAGTGTAAAATTCCTGTTCCTCATCCACTGGTCTAAGTTGCACTTAAACTGGGTAATAGACAAACTCAGCTTCACATGGATGGGAAGCCTGTTACACAGGAAGGGGGAGTCTCTGAGACACATATCTGTCTCTCAAGCATGTTTTGTTTAAGTCACAGACTAAATTCAGATCATTAGACCTGGTACTCTTTGGCTTATGGATATGTAGGAGATTTATAAGTGTAGAGTTTGCAGATGCCTTGTAGGCCAAGCATAGATCATCTCTCAACAATCTGTAGGAGACTGAGTACAGGGAAAGGCTTTACGGTAGTCTGTATAAGGCAGGTTTGTTATGCTATGTATTTGTTTTGTAAGGAACCTCAGAGGTTGCTGTAGTTGCTGCATGTGCCTGGTCTGGTACATACCAAAGGGAGCATTATACTCTATGATTGGTCTTTTAAGGGCAGATTACAGTGGGAAAATGACTTATTTGAGCCTAGATGCCATCCCCTTACTTATAAGTTGTGCAACATTAAAGGATTTCCTCACTACCATGGCTACATGGTGGTCAAAGGTAAGGCTACTCTCTACGTGCATACCCAGATCTCTTATCACTGGGTCAGCTTTTAGGGGCATAATGGTAATTAGCTGGAATGTCTGACTTCCCAATTATGCATTTCTTAGCACAGACTTTAAGACCATGACTTTGCCACCATGTTTTAGTCAGAGATAGACTTTATTGAAGAATGCTAGTGTCTGCAGGGGAGTCGATGACAATCATCTGCAAACTTAGCCAGGCATGAACCTTCATCATTTGTTTCCATTTCAGAGAAATAGGGCCAAAAGGTAGTGGGCCTAGTATGGAGTCCTCAGGATGCCCCTAGTGACTGGCCTCTTGGTGAAGGTGGCCTAACCTATTTTGATCTCCTGGTATACAGATGGCTAACTTTGGAGGGCAAGTATAAGGGTGCATATGGTGAATATACATTATTGATCAATAAGCTGAAATATGTTACTATATTCTGTTTGTCATATGGATACACAGATGGTGGTAGTTGTCTTCTAGGGGTGGGATGAATATGCAAGCTGAATAATGTTTTACACCAGTAACTTGAAATAGATAAGGGTTGGGAGGGTGGCCTAATGATTAAGGTGTTTGCCTTTCAAACACAAGGTGCAGCGCTTGAGTCTCACAAGGGATAATTAGCTAGGCTTAAAATGGCTCACAAGGGCAGTTAGCCTATGACTAATCTATGAACCTATAATTGAGGCCATTTATTCATTCACTTTCTCTGCAGTCTAATAACAGAGGGGATACACAAAAGGTAACTATCTTTTTTTCTTTTGACAGAAAGACAGACACAGTTTTAAGATATGAATCATGTATCTTTGCAAGCATTTATCTTCTCAGTTTTGGGAACTACTTTTTTGTCAGCTTTGATCATTAAGCTTTGAGCACAACTTATTTCTTCCTTAAAAGAAAAAAAAAATAAAACTGGATTTCTTTACTTAGTCATGATTTTTGTCCAGGCTATTACTGTAACAAAAGGCTGGGGAAAAAGTACTAAAATGTACCCACCATAATCTAGAGTCCCATATCTTCTGATGTCCAAGCAGCCTCCAGACTATCAGCTTGATTCTATTATTTCCTCCACAGGTATTACACTGCAGTCTGGGCCATTTAGGAAGTGGTGAAAGGGTGCAGGAAGGAAATGAAGAGCAAGAATGAATTCCTTTCTTTAGCTACAATTTTTGTTCAAGCTATCGTTGGGACAAAAGATTATTATCATGTAGTCTTAGCCATTTAGGATATATTGAAACAATGCAGGAACATTTTGAAGTGTTCAACAAAGTATGGGAAGACAAGAAAAAAAGTAATCTGAATACTGTCACAAGACCATGATGAGGGGAAAGTAGCGTGACACAATGAGGGTATGCACAGGTGACACTGGACAATGGGAGGGAGGGGCCCATGGTGTCCTTTTCCAAGGGTTTCATTTCACCAAAAGCCAGAGTCAAAATATTCAGTACTGATTAAGACTGTACCATTTACATGCATCACATTGCTTATCAACAAAGTTTATTACTATCCATAAAACATGTTATAACACTGTAACATCTGGATAAGAAAATAAAAGCATGCTAGATGTTTGTTTTTTGTCAGATTTTGGGTATACAGCTGGAGCAGTGGTACAGCAGTTTGTGTTGTTACCTGACAGCAAGAGGTTCTCCATTTCAATTCTCGGCTGGAGTGCCTTCAGTGCAGAGTCTGCATGTCTCCACACATTCATGTAGGTTTCCTTCCACATTACAAAGGCATGCATCTGGAGCATTTCTCCTCGGGCATCCACTGAAAATGAGCCTGTTCCAAGTCAGAATTTCCCAGTAAACAAATGTTAAATAAATAAAAAGAATAAAAGCCCTTCCATGAGTGACATTACAAATGGCCTGAGGAGATAAAGTCCTATTAGCCTTAGAAGCCTCATTTGCAAAACTATGGAGTGTATTATAACTAATCTTACAAACTGTGATATTATGACTCTTGTTTGAATTGACCTCCCAACAGTTTGGCTTTGTGAAGGGTAGATTCTATTTAACAACACAAATAACAACAAAAGATGTCAGGAAATCATTTTATTTAGCCCACCTAATTGCCAAAGGATTATCCTCATGGTCTAAAGAGGTACTCAGTCCCTTATATTCGGCATCGATCAGAACAATTATTGAGTACAATGCCTCCTTTGGGGTTTCTCTCATTATTCATATCAAGCAGTTAACAAGACCCTAAAGTTTCATAACTAAAAAGATCAGAGACCTGAAGTCCCCAAGCTAAGAAGATATGCTGGAAGCTCTAGCCCTTCAGTCAATGTCTTAAAGACTTTTGAGGGAAGCTCTGTCTTTCTTGCTGCACTTAGAGACCCAGATGTCCTGGACCTGCTGTTTCTCTGCAAGTCCAATATCTCCACCAGTACTAGAAACAAGGACCCAGATCTTCACCAACAGATAACTACTGCACTCTGGAAAGTCATGCTTATAAGGCACCTCCTAAACCTTTGTGGAATAAACTTCCCTTACATGTTAAGCAGGGTGATTCACTGTCTTACTTTAAACATAAACTACTGAATGGATGGGTATCCACAAATTTACTCTGGGTTTTACTGGAATGGCCCTCCTGGAAAAAGGAGGTGCTGCCTGAGGCAGGATACTGGCAAACCATGAATGGTCATAAGATGTACTGGTCATGGAATATCTATGAACCTCTGAATCTAAGCTGTTTTTAGGGCTTACTGTCATAGATTGTCAGGAAGTATCTGCCTACCCCCATAATTGTCCTGAATACCATACAGTGCGTGTAAGAGAATGAGTGAGTAATTAATTACAGAAAAATGATTTCTGCACTGAACATCAGTCTAAGTCCAGTGAAATGGACCTCTGTGGCAAATTATGCCTAAAACAAACTACCTGACAGGAGATCAAAAGCCTATCCTGGTACTCAGTGGGTGAAAGGCAACAGGCACACAGGTCTGCACCAACTTATGGAAATTAAACATACCTCAACTGTACAAAGTATGTACATGAATGCAATGTTGATCTTTGGCGGTGTTGATTTTGGGCAGTGGCTGAATAGACCAGCCCACTTAACTGACAAACAAACAACAATCAATAAACAAACTGTCCAGATTTTGCCTCAGATTTCTGCAATGCCCCTTGCAAAATGTTTAATTTTCAGGTAAATCACTTAGGATCATACCTCTCAACTCTCACAATCTCACTGAATGCCCAGCTTTTTTGCCTTATATTGTTGGTCTGTTCTTCTAATGGTATCCTTGCAGTAGTTACATGGCATATTGGGCAGCTGTTGAAAGTAGGGTGGGGTCTCCCCCCCCCCCAGGTTCCAGTGCTCATGCCTGAAAGAGTGGTAATCACAAAAAAGTGGGTAGAGGTACATGGAGTCAGTGCTACTCAGCAATCACTCAGTACCCAAATGCCTTTGGTTTTGCTGTTGTTAGTAATAAAAATGACAAGGGACATGAGAAAGTTGCAGTGGCTATGCATGTCACTAATATTGTAGTATATAACTGCAGCAGAATGACAAGTTGTGTGTAACTGAGACATTGAAAGTTGCTCCTAGCAAAATACAAAGAAAACTAATTATATCACTTTTAAATATATGCATAAATAAACAAATCCATTTTATTTATTAGGCAGTTAGTTACTAGGCATCAAGTTCAGGAGACCATTAAGCAGCCTAGCCTAAGTTCACAATTACCCCAAAGCACTGTCTGGTTGTGATTGGTTCAATATCACACAATAGGAAAATGTAGGTGGAAATATTCAAGCCCTGTACCCTTGGCACAGAAAGCAACTCATGAACAAGTCAGACATATAATCTCTGCACTAACTGCCTGACTGAAGAAAACAAATATCATGACATAAAACAAAAACAATTTAGCAGAAGTTGAATCTGTGAGAGAGTTATACATATACTCCATACTTTTATTATGAAAAAAAAGTAAACTTTTGAGAGCACTGACATTTTATGTTGCATACCACTTAGATATGTGCATCTGCATTTTGAAGCAATATCACTTTGTTCCAGGCTAAGTCAGAGCTGAACCTTTGTACTCCCTGTTGGAACCTTATTATTCATAGCAGCTAGTTAGCCTATAATAACATAATGCAGAGATTGACAATAAACTCCATGGTACACCTGTCTGCCTCATTATGCAAAAAAGAAAATGCTACAAGAATTTGTCAAATGCTACAATTATGTCCAATCAAGTTAGTAACATGCCTTAGTTTCAGTATAAATATTACATCCTTGCAACCAATGCAGCTTCAACAGCCATAAACATAATTCCCCCAGGTAGATATAGAGGCCAGTCAATGCAAATTAAATTGACAGATGTAATTTTAACAGCTGCAAAAAATATTGCTGGATTATATAAGAACACAGCATAGCCACAGGATATCAACATAAACTGTCTCACAAACCGCAAATAGCAAAGTGAGGGATTTGATTACAAGCTGACAAGGTAAGCGTTACTACTATATCATTAATTTATTTGTCATTTCCTTTTCTGCTGTATTTACTTTAGCAGCCATGGACTTTCAGTCCAATTTTTGTTTTATTAAATATGTACAAGTCTAGGTACATATATATTTTTCAAGGGCAACTAATAGCACCATCAAATTAAGTGATTCAGTCAGTGTCACTAGGTATGGAAGAAGAAACTTAGTTAAATTGCCTGGAAAAAAAAGTAGAAACACATATCTAAGGGGTATGTAACATAAGGTATGCAGGTGCCAGGCCAACATAGTAGTCTCTGACCCCTCCCTAATGGAAATGTTGCACTTCCGTAAATCAAATGGGGCAAGAGTCACTCACTCCAGGGATCTCAACTTAACCTGTGACAATACAGAACATGTTGGAGAGGCAGATATATCTCCTAGAGATTACTGTTCCTCTGGAATAAACTCCTAATTCACATGAAGCAGAACTCCTCAATGACCGTCTTCAAGCACAACCTAGACAATTGGATGGGCGACCATAAATTAGCCTCAGGGTTGGCAGCTATGTCCTTCATGGACAGGGCAGTTGGTGCAGATCATAGACTCACTCTGCGAATAACAGCCATCTAACCAAGGTCAGTTAGGGAACCTAGGGTATAACCTGGCTAGGCTTGTAAAGGCCCTAAGCCAGGTAACCTCCTATTAGCCCATGAACCTATAAGGAAAATGTGGGAAGTCAAATGCAGGGCAACAAGGTGAAGCTATTTGGCAACTTATAATATTAGCTGTCTCTGCCATAGTCAAGTCATGACTGAAAAATGATGCATATCTGAACCAGAACACCTTCCTGGTGATCAGATAACATACTGGAGCCCAGTCAAAAGGAAATAGACTAACAAAATATAATAAAAAGGAAAATGAGTATACACAGAAACGAGACTTGGTATTGCTTTTAGGGTCAAGTGACAGGAAATAACGAGTAAAGAGTAAGAAAACAGATTTTAGTGGCACAAGAGTAATATAAGTACAAAAGTTAAGGGTGCGCCTGTGTTTTAGAAAACAGAAAGAAAAAGCAGTTATTGAACAATATTTGGCAAAAACAGATTAAGAGAGAAAGGCAAAGAAAGGGAAGTTAAAGCTGTGAAGAATTTAGAGTAGCAAAGAGAGGAAAACATGGGTACTTGAACTCTTAAAGGAAACGTATTTCAGCAGTAAAAACAGAAGTGTAATGATGTAAGTACTTGACATAAAAGAAAATAGGGAGAGAGAGAGAGAAAGAGGAATGAAATGAACAGTACAGAATTTCATTCTGCTCTCCATATCACACAAACAGCAATGAGAAAGAAAGAGAGAGAGAGAGAGAGAGAGAGAGAGAGAGAGAGAGAGAGAGAGAGAGAGAATCCAGCCTGCCAAGCACTGACACACAAAAAACACTTCAAGACTAGTAGGTCTGAAGATGAAATCATCTGTAGGATCATTTTTCCTAAAAAAGAACATGCTTTATGTTTAAAATAAACTCCCTTATGGATATTAATCCATGTGAGAAAACAGGACCAAATAATAATTCAGTCACTCACTAAGGTAAGATATTTACAGCAGGGCAGTCTTATCCAGACTTCACATAAGGTCATACAGTACCACCTTATATCGATGTAACATGCTGGTGACTGACAAAGCAACACTGCAGGATAAAGGAGAAATTCCAGTAGAACTAGTTAATGAGACCAGCACTAAGGAAGTGTGAGGTACACAGGGGACTGAGTCACATTCACACATACAAATGCACAAAGAGAAGTACTTGAAAATGTAAGTCAGAAAGCTAAAGAATATAATAGACTTATTAACAGAAATCAGGAAGTGCCACAGTATGCATGGAAACAAAAAAATAAAAAAAGCTATCGCTTGATATTTTTAGCATGCTGAAAAGGTTATAATGCCAAATCTGCTAATCTGCAGGTTACTAAATTTAGTCCATGACAAGTAACATTGGCATTTGTGCCAATTAATAATGCACCAATGACATCAGGGAATGACAAGAAAGTTCTGCAGTTTAATTTGGAAATGATGAATACAGTGAGGTTGATATTTTCAAGACAATGTGCAGTGTCTACCCATTCAAAAGAGGTTGACTTACTTGCATGTGAGGAAGTTTATAAGCAGCACTGCCACAGAGACAAAACAGGTGAAACCCCATTACACTGTAAAACTATGGAGGAATTAACTCAAGACAGGAGATTTGGGGAGGATATGAGAAAGCAAATGCAAAGCTTGTAGAATTTGTAGGGTTCCACATATTGTACCCCAGCTAGCCAAACTTTATTAATTCACAGTTATACTTGCATGGTCATATGTACTTGACATAAGAGAAGAACTTTCTCAGGTCCCATTTCCAGTGTCATTTCTCTCTCTCTAGCTCCTATTCATAAATAGTACCATAACAATTTAAGTAAATATCCCCCATATGATTTGTATACTTATAATTATTGGATCATTTTCTGCTTTCTTGATACATTTATCTAACGATTTCCTCAATTATCCAAGTTTTACCCATGTTTAAAGTTTCAGGCAATTTATTCCATTTTATGACCTCTCTCTCTCTGATGATACTTTTGTTTCTTCTTCCAGCAATGTGAAACTTGAAGTAAACCCTTATTTGTGCTGCAGGTTCACTACAAACAGTTTTTTTGGTACTTATGTATTATCGCAACCACATTCTCATGGTTGTGAAATTCGTAATGTGTCATGGAAAACAGTTTTATTGAGCTGGAAGGGTGAGTCTAAGCAAATAAGTACTGCTGTGGCACACATGTTATGAGGCAGGGAGAGGAATAAATGTCAATTTTTCAACTCCTGCCTGGCATGTCTCACTTTCACTGTGAACTCCACTCTGCTGCACCTCATGACACATCCTGCCTTGTTGATTACAACTGAAGCCAAGGCAAGTTAATCAGGAATATTCCTTCTGAATGTTCATGGCCAGTGCTTAAGTTTTATTGTATTCATCACTCTTCTTTTAACCGGATATGCAACTGCTATTTGGTCCATAGGGGAAACATGCAAGGTTTAAACTTTTACTTTTCAGAAAGAGTATCTCCTGTTTTCTGCAGTATCAGAATGAAGAATTAACCACTAATTTTGGCCTTGTCTTTGCATTCCTTTGGTCAATAATTAACTGTTCCTGTGTGTGTGTGTGTGTGTGTGTGTGTGTGTGTGTGTGTGTGTGTGTGTGTGTGTGTGTGTGTTGGGGGGGATCAGCTGACACTTTACACTGTTTACTCTTCAGATTTAAATCCGGGTTAGTAAAGAAATCGTCATTGTTGTGCATATAAGGAATCACGTTCTTACTATCAGCAGCAACTGTTAGGAATGGTTTCGCTACTCTATAAGATCAAAATACCAAGTTAACTAGTCACTCCTGAGTGCTTGAGGACTAGTGTTTAACAACATACTTGCTACAAATGCTTAGAACCCCTTTTGTAGTTAAGTAAGAATCCTAACTTCAGATATCTAAGATTACATGGTCTTACACTAATTATATGTCTGAGCTCAATTAATAGGTTCATTAGACTAGTCCACTCACCTAGTAAACAAATAACAAATAACCCCCACACAAAATATTTATAAAACCTATAAGCCCAAAAAAAAATTCTACTCCTCACCACACTTTCAATACTTGTGTCTATAACTCACAATTCTCTGGATTACACCTTAATTATGTCTGATTGTGAATAACTAAACTAACTACATACCAACCACCCTATGAAGGTTTCACATGTACTACTTAGTCTCATCATTTCTAACCTCACAGACCTTCCCTTTTCTACATTACATCATGATTTCAACACACACACACACACACACACACACACACACACACACACACACACACACACACACACACACACAGAAAACAGCTAAGCAAATTCTATTCATGTTGACTCACTATTAAAGTTCAGTCACCCACACACCACTTTCCTTTTTCTCATTCTTCTATCAGTAGATATTGAACTTATCTTGGACTATTCATCCCCATATATATCCATAAACAAACTCATGCTACATCCTGTAAAATGCAAATGTGTTAAAACTGGGCGAATAAATTCTGGTACTCTTTCCAATAAATAAGATCAGATTCATATAGATACTAAAATCTGACCTACACACAGCAGCAATCTTCAAAGCATAACTAAACAAGACTTCTCCCATTTCAATACTCACATTCATGATCACAACATGATACATGTGGACCAAATCCAGTAGAAGAATGCGCATAGAATGTATGCTTCACGTAAAAGAAATCTAAACTGTCACTATAGCCACCTCATTCCTTAAGAATTAATTTAGTCCTTGCTGGATGATTACTGATATATTCCCAAAAAACAACTCAATACTAACTATTGCAAGCATTTAATATCCTGCTTTGGTGACAAACACATCATTTGTGGACACCAAAAAGTGAAAATGTATAAAATATTGTGAATTAATGACCGAAATGTTAATTTTCTCAGACCTTATAAACATGATCTAAATGTTTTCCTTTTCAGCCATCAATCCCCTTCAAGTAATCATTGAATGAACTAGACCTAACTTTACTGTCAACAGTCACAAACTCCTAGACCTCTTCTTATCCAACCACCTTGCAAAGTCAAACACTATGTGCACTCCTCAAACATCAGCAATCACTTTTCTAAAACTTTGTTTATGATTTTGCAAAAAGACAGAGATCTCCTCATATCCTCTGTGGCATCAGAAACCATAACCCTGAAGACATCCATGCCCTATAAAATGCCCTAAACTAAACTTTGATGAAAGAACCACCTCCTATACAACTGGATGCATCAGTATTGAAACAAATATACAGATTCTGTATCTACTTACCCTCTAAATCCCAACAATCCTTATCCTATGGAAAGCAGATCATGAACTGTGTATGACCAAAGAACACTATTCCCTTCTTAAACAGTTTGCCTGATCTCAATGAAAAAGATCAAGCCCCCCATAAACCATTCAATTTATATCTCCCTACTAAAAAAAAGAAAACAATAGGTGTGGAAGCAATATTTTTTAATCAGAAATTATCTACAAACTTCAAGAGATCCCTCAAAATTCTATCAGGAAGTAAACAAAAGGGTTAGGTAAAACAAAAAGTCACTCCCAAATACATTTTCCTTCAGCCCCAGTGAACCTGCTTAGGAATTCTCAAAATCTACCCTACTTCCCAACAGCAGTTCCATAGGTCAAGCCTCCTACCCATATGACTCTGATCACATAACATTCTAAGTAAAACCATCTGAGTCAGCCAAACTACCAAATCATTAGAATCCCTACCTAATTACATTGTTTCAGACATATATGGCTTGTTCCAATGATTTATCAAACTGTATAATGATGATATTATTCATCAAATTCACACTCTTTCCAACTTTTCCCTCTGCCACCAAAATTTTGCCAGTCAGTAGAATAAGACAATGTCAGCACCTATTCCAAAATGTACTAAAAAAGTAATTTCTCTGTCTATAGATCTATTTCACTACTACTTCCCTTTGGTATATTGCGTGAGAAAAACAGCACTACCAGACCTCCAACTATCTTTGCCCAGGGATACATTTTCTCTGTCCAGCAGCATAGATTAACGAAGGGGATAATTACCCAAAACATACTTGTAGCCTTACTTGTAGTATTATTTTGACTGCTAATCCAGGCCATCTAACATGGACTCTGCTCATTGACCTTACCAAATCATTTGATTCTATCAGTTTCACTCTCTACTAAACTTTCTGTTTGTCTCTAACTTTGGAACACCAACTCTACAGAGGTTTAGAAGCTAGTTTTCTAACAGAAAATTATAGTACACTTTAATGATAATCTTCTTTATCCTCAAAATATTTTCACCAGTTCCCCCATAGGGATGTGTATTAGGACGATACACTTTAGCAGATTCTTAAGCCACATACCAACTTAGCTAAAAGTCTCAAGTCTCATCCTTTATGCAGATGACTTTGGGGTCTCAGTATCAGTAGTCTGAGACTGTCTACAAACCAGTCTCAATAATCTGTCTAACTGGCTATATTTTAAAGAACTTGTACTTTATACACTCTGAAAACAAATTTCATGCCCTTTGGTGCCCTATCTAAAACTACTGATTAATTTTCATTTGCCACTTAGGTATAAAAAATGAAATGGATATCTTCATTCAAGTACTTAGGAACATTTCTTAACCTCTCACTATCTATGTCTATCCACACTGCAAACTGTTGTCACCTACTGCTTGCCTTTTATATTTACTACTAAAATTAATTCACATTTGTTTTTCTACTCTAATAATATTTGTATATTGTATCAATTGTCTATGAGATTATTTACTTTCTGTGGTTACTCTGTTGTGAATGTTTTCAGTTTTATTTATTTATTTGTTTATTTATTTTTGAATTTCTTTACCCAAGCTTTTCCTGAAAATGGTCCATTGTGATCAGTGTACTACCCTGGTAGACAAACTAAATAAAACAAAAATAAATAAATGCTTATCACTCTGTCATAAAGGATTATCCATGCTAATTTGTAAAGGAAACTCATGTCTGCAAATTGTAACTGTGATATGTTTTTGGCCATTGCCCAAAGCTTGTGGCTTTAGTTGAGGATGGAGACACAAATGCAATGGTAAATTTAGAGTTTCAACCTATAAGTCATTTGTCACTACATTACCACAACCCAGTACAATGTCTGCAGTCCTGCTACTGATGTGGCGACAGCACGTTTTTCACTAGCAAGTGTCTGAGTTACCTCTGCCTTTGGTTATAAAGCAGACTCTTAACATGTTTAAAATTGAAGTGAAATTATTTTTATTAGTACATTTTGAATGTATTTAGTTGTTAGAAGCCATGTACCTGCATAATGAAGCTAAACAACGTTGAAAAACCTTTATCAGGATGCACACCACCACCCCCCAGATCTTGTTTTGTTTGAGATTCATGCACACATGCACAACAACTATATAACATTGTTTGATAGATTGTTTCAAGATGAAACAACAGGATTAGGGACCTCTGATATCCCCTGATCTCCAAGGAAGGGTCATTGGAACACTCCTGAGCACTGTGGGGCAAATGAAAGCTCGTCCTCTAGATGCAACATCTAATTTGTAGTGGTAGAATGAGCCTCTGACAGAGGTGGTAAGCTGTTAGAGAAAAAAATAAAGCTGAGTAATACAGTCCTGTCCCATTTTGGCAAAGTGACCTTTGTGACAGCTTTGCCCAAATTGTTTATCTGCAAAGGATACAAACAACTGATCTGTTTCCAGGATGTTCAAAATTAAGATTGCTGCAATTTGTACCTTGAGGGTAGAAACTAAGAGAGCCTGATTGAAAAGAGAAGTCAAAATTTAGTTGAGCCAAATAAAAAAAATCTTTTTTTTTAAGAATACAGTTTCTTTGTAGCTGACTTATGGGGCGAAGACAATATGTGTACAACATCTGAAGGTGTGCAGGGACTGGTGGGATAGTCCTGATGAACAAAGTAGTCTGATCTGGATCAGATCCCACCAACCCTGGACCAGCAGAGCATGGCGAAGAGGGGGAACCACACTTGACAAGGCCAGTAAGGAGCAATTAAGATCATTTTTCTGACTTGCCCTGTTATATTATATTGACATGACCATGAGAGAGAGGAGTTGTGTTCTCTCTGTCAAGTCGCTATCACATTGGACTTGCCGGTATGTGAGTAGCCACTAGATTCCCAAACTCTCATGGCTTCTCTGCAAAGAGGATAGGATCTGGTCCTCCCCTGTTGTCAGGGTACCAGACAACTGAAAGTCTCTTCTCGAGTGCCATTTGCCTTGGACTGACCTGCCCCAGGAACCATATGGGTGGAGTGAGGAGGGACTGGAAGGACCACTGACTGGGAAAGAGGACACTGAAGAGAATTCTCATGTGTAACCTTTGCAGGGGAACAGTATCCTGTCTGTAGGGATAGACCCACATTTTTTTTTGAGTCATCTCTACCCCTATAGGTGAGCAGTCCGCCACACCGCCAAACATTTGGTGAACACCATGATATGGTAATAAGGGCCCTTGAGATCTATGGAGACATCCAAACACGTCCCGGTCTTTTTGGCACCAAAAGAAATCCGATCTGGTCTGCGGGGACCAGTTGGATGATTGCAGCAGCTTGACTTTGAACTGAGGCTGCTGGCTCCCCGACTGGGTGGCGGGTCTGGGATTTTTCTGACTGAGGGGGGGTGAGCAGTCCTGGAGTGACTCCAGGGGTGCTTGAGAAAAAGAAAAGGAAAAAGACCCCCGACTGCCCCGCTGCACAGCCGCTCAGGGAGGGCAATCAGGAGGAGGCTGAAAGAGAGGGAAAAGGAAAGAACTGCGTGTCCAGGGTGAGGGCCTCTGCCCACCTCCTCTGGCGTCTTTCGGAAGAATTTCCCCCTCTTCTGCCTGAAAATCCCCCTGCACAGTCAGAGAGTCTTTACCCCCCTCTTCAACAGGTTAGTGTGTCCTTACCTTGTGTCCAAACAGGGAGGACCCCCTACTGCTCCATCGCCCTTCGGCCGCATAAGAAATGAGCCTCATGGACGAGTTTTGAAATGAAATGACATAGCCAGCAGCTGAGAGCCCCAACTCGCTGGGGCAGCCTCTCAGGCAGGTTACCCAAGAGGGTATGGATAGCTCCTTAATCAGATCCCTCTGAAATCTGGTAAAATGTGTAAGGTAGTTCAAGGACCTCAGTGTAAAGGCTGCTGAACTGAGGATCGCTTTTTCGTCCGATCCATGCTCTGTCAGGGGAGAGAGAAATTTGGACGACGAGGGCACCCGGTTCACAGAGTCTGGTGGTTGTGTTCCCACCCTCGAGAACACTGACTCATCAGCAGAGGGGTTTGGACTGCCAGCCGCCTCATTGTTTAGGACTTCCAGGATGTCTGCAAAGGAGACATCATCTCCTGGGGGGTCTTCTGAAGAGGCTTCAGAAGGACCTCCAGGCGGGGTAACCTGAGGCGGGGGGCTCTGCTGTCTAGGACAGGGGGACTGCCAAACCCAGTTTTTTCCGCATGGGGGGAGCTGGGGAAACTGGGAGGAATCTAGTCAGGGAGTGGACCATCGGCTCGTCCGTGGAGGGAGCCGATGGAGATTTGCTTAGATTTTTAGCGATCGACTGACGGACTGGTGGGACGCTCTCTTTTAGAGGCGGAGGGGGAAGGAAGATAAAGCCTCCCGAAGAGGCTTGATTAATCCTTGAGGATTAATTTGTTCTTCCTCTCCTGGAGGACCTTTAGACATAACTGCTTTACCACAGAACCTAACTAAGTGAAAAAACACTAACTTAGTCAAAAGGTAAAGTTAAATTAATATATTTTTTTTTTATCACACTAAATAGTTAAACAGACAAAAGAAAGTCAAGAAGACCCCCTTTAAACGGCGGTGCTTGACCCAAGAAAGATATACCAAAAGCAAAAGCAACAGGGAAGGCCCGAAATTCACCAATCACTACTAATATGACAACAATAGCTTAAAAAACAGCTTTTGGTAAAAAGTAAGGAAATGTGACAGGAAAAGCCTAAATAAATAGTATCTATAGCTAAAGCCGAGTCGTGAGCGAGGGATCCCCCAACCCATCAGTTTCAGAAATGAATGTTAGATAGGATCACATAACATCATATATTTAAATATTAAAGTTAAATGCATCTTGACATTGAAAAATGAAATAACATTGAACTGGCTGTTCACATCATTATAAGGCAGTGGTGACATCAATAGCTGTCCTGTATGTGCTGTCAAAGATGTCCAGTCCTCAATTCGCTGCATTTTGATAACAAATTATTTAATTCAACCTTTAATAATCTTTAAAAACAACAGAGACAGCTTGTTAAAGAGCAAAGGAGTCCAGAATACATTTAGACTACTGAAATGCTAACACCTTATATGTTAAGGAGCTGCATTTTAGTGTTAATAAGTGGATGCCATTTCAGGAGAAGAGATATAGGTATAGCAGTGTGATTTACAACTAAAATTATTTTTTTTATAACCTTGCTGATACAAGAACCTGGGTTTTCAACTCACTGCAAAGATATCTATAATTCTGGCAAAACTCTTATGTCTGATATGGACACTGTAAAAGTAAATGCTCTATTACAAATATCAGTATATTTTGTGGAAGTGAGACATTTCTGCTGCTTATGTACAACTACGGCTGTAAGTATATAGAGTGTTTTCTATTTGTTACTTTTAGCAGGACTTCCATATTAACTTTTGCATGTTAAATGTTTCCTTCTTTAATTATTGATGTTTGATGTTCTAACAATGATGGAGGGTTCCTCAAAGACAGCTATTCTTTGAAGTCATGACCATGAATTTATACAAGGGAAGAGGCAGTCCTGAGTGGTTCACTGCTTTAAATGTGAATTTGTATTGTTGCAATTCTTACAGTGCAAAAATAATGGTTTAGGTGCACCATGTAAGATTCCTTGCACAGTTCTCTGTTTTCTGCAGCCAGCCCTATAGTACCTGATGTGTTGTTTTCATCTGCACAGGACATCTGTGAAAAGATCAACATAAAGTAACAGACTAAGGTTTTTCTGTAGTATGCCACATAATTAATTATGATCAGATCACTGCAAAAATGAATTTGTTAACTTCATTATGACTGGTGACCTAATCATAACTATTGGTAGTACATGGAGCTTTAACTGCTCTGATGTACTTCAATATGCACAGAAAAAAGGATAGGAGTATAAAGTGTTTCACAGCTTTGAAGTTTGTAAAGACGATAATTTACAGAGACAATTTAGAGAAGCAAACTGTTCTCCCAATCAAGGAACAGCAATATAAGTTGTTAAACTCTTCATTCTGCAACATTTTTTCATTTTGTTATCATAAAGCATTAACAACGACTGCCACCAGTACTGTTAGCCAACAGGGTGCTGGCATAAATTGGGTTACTGTTGGCCGAAGGAGGAGAAGAGGTTGAAGGTATGGCTGAAGGCAGGAAGAGAGGAGAAAGGCTAGGACTGTGGTAGTGAGGGTCGGAACTTTGAATGTTGGCAGTATGACTGGTATAGGGAGAGAGCTAGCCGATATGATGGACAGAAGGAAGGTTGGTATATTGTGTGTGCAAGAGACCAGATGGAAGGGGAGTAAGGCTAGGTGTATCTCAGGTGGGTTCAAATTGCTTTATCATGGTGTGGATGGGAGGAGAAATGGCGCAGGAGTTATCCTGAAGGAACAGTATGCTAAGAGTGTTTTGGAGGTGAAAAGAGTGTCGGATAGAGTGATGTTTAAGAAGCTGGAAATTGATGGTGTAATGATGAATGTTGTTAGTGCATATGCTGCGCAAGTTGGGTGTGTGATGGATGAGAAAGAAAAATTTTGGAGTGAGTTGGATGAAGTGGTGATGACTGTACCCAAGGGTGACAAGAGTGGTGATTGCAGCAGATTTCAATGGGCATGTTGGTGAAGGAAACAGAGGGGATGAGGAAGTGATGGTTAGGTATGGTGTTAAACAAAGGAATGCAGAAGGTCAAATGGTAGTGGATTTTGCGAAAAGGATGGACATGGCTGTGGTGAATACGTATTTTAACAAGAGGGAGGAGCTTAGGGTGGCATACAAGAGTGGAGGAAGAGGCACGCAGGTGGATTATATCTTATGTAGGAAGGCCAGTTTGAAGGAGATTGGAGACTGTAAAGTGGTGACCAGGGAAAGTGTAGTTAGGCAACATAGGATGGTGGTTTGTAGGATGACGTGGGGATCAAGAACATGAGTAGTGTAAGGGCAGCACCAAGGATCAAATGGTGAAAATTGAAAAAGGGTAATTGTGAGGTGGAGTTCAGTGATGAGTTAAGACAGGCACTGGGTGGCAGTGAAGAGTTACCAAATAGCTGGGTAACTACAGCAGAGCTAGTAAGGGAGATGGCTGGAAATGTGCTTGGTATAACATCTAGACGAGGAAGGGTGACAAGGAGACATGGTGGTGGTTTGAGGAAGTACAGGAGAGTGTACAGAGAAAGAGGTTGGCAAAGAAGAAGTGGGATTGTCAGAGAGATGAAGAAAGTAGACAGGAATATAAGGAGATGAGGTACATGGCAAAGAGAGAGGTGGTGAAGGCTAAGGATAAGGCATATGAAGAGTTGTATGAAAGGTTGGACACTAAGGAGGGAGAAAAGGACCTGTACTGATTGGCTAGACAGAGGGACTGAGCTAGGAAAGATGTGCAGCAGGTAAATGTGATAAAGGATAATGAGGGAAACAAACAAACAAGCGAGGAGAGTGTGTTGATCAGATGGAAAGAGTACTTTGTGGGGTTGATGAATGAAGAGAATGAGAGGGAGAGAAGGTTGGATGATGGGATAGAAAATCATGAAGTACAATGGATTAGCAAGGAGGAAGTAAGGATAGCTATGAAGAGGATGAAGGATGGAAAGGCTGTTGGCCCAGATGACATACCTGTGGAAGCATGGAGGTGTTGAGGTGAAATGGCAGTGGAGTTTTTAACCAGATTGTTTAATGAAATCTTGGAAAGTGAGAGGATGCCTGAGGAATGGAGAATAAGTGTTTTGGCACCTATTTTTAAGAATAAAGGTGATGTGCAGAGCTGTAGTAACTACAGAGGGATTAAATTAATCAGTCACAGCATAAAATTATGGGAAAGAGTAGTGGAAGCTAGGTTAAGAAGGGATGTGATGATTAGTGATCAGCAGTATGGTTTCATGCCGGGAAAGAGCACTACAGATGCAATGTTTGCTCTGAGAGTGATGATGGAGAAGTACAGAGAAGGTCAGAAGGAGTTGCATTGTGTTTTTGTAGACTTGGAGAAAGCATATGACAGGGTGCCTAGAGAGGAGTTGTGGTATTGTATGAGGAAGTTGGGAGTGTCAAAAAAGTATGTAAGAGTGGTACAGGATATGTACGAAGGTAGTGTGATAGCGGTGAGGTCTGCGGTGGGAGAGATGGATGCGTTTAAGGTGGAGGTGGGATTACATCAAGGATCAGCTCTGAGCCCTTTCTTATTTGCAGTGGTGATGGACAGGTTGACAGACGAGATAAGACAGGAGTTCCCGTAGACTATGATGTTTGCAGATGACATTGTGATCTGTAGTGAGAGTAGGGAACAGGTGGAGACAACCCTGGAGAGATGGAGATATGCTCTAGAGAGAAGAGGAATGAAGGTCAGCAGGACTAAGACAGAATATATGTGTGTGAATGAGAGGGAGGATAGAGGAATGGTGAGGATGCAAGTTGAGGTGGCAAAGGTGGATAAGTTTAAATACTTGGGATCAATAGTTCAGAGTAATGGTGAGTGTGGAAGAGAGGTGAAGAAGAGAGCACAGGCAGGATGGAGTGGGTGGAAAAGAGTGTCAGGAGTGATTTGTAAAAGACGAGTACCAGTAAGAGTGAAAGGGACTGTCTACAAGAGGGTAGTGAGACCAGCTATATTATATGGGTTGGAGACAGTGGCATTTACAAAAAGGCAGGAGTTTGAGCTGGATGTGGCAGAGTTAAAGATGTTAAGATTTGCACTGGGTGTGATGAGGGTGGACAAGATTAGGAATAACTATATTAGAGGGTCAACCCAGGTTGGAAGGTTTGGACACAAAGCCAGAGAGGCAAGATTACGGTGGTCTGGGCATGTGCTGAGGAGGGATGCTGAGTATATTGGGAAAAAGATGCTAATGATGAAGCTACCAGGTAACAGGAAAAGAGGAATGCCTAAGATAAGGTTTATGGATGTGGTGAGAGAGGACATACAGGTGGTTGGTGTGACAGAGCAAGATGCAGAGGACAGGAAGAAATGGAAACAGATGATCCACTGTGGCGACCCCTAATGGGAACAGCTGAAAGAAGATGATGATCATAAAGCATAATTTAGCTGCTACAACTGTAAAAAGGCATCCATCAGTGTTTTTTTGGACAGACATGTATGCTGCAGTGTGATATCTGATCATAAAAGCATTCAAAAGTGCTTAACAAATGTTATGTGTCTCTCTGATATCAGGACAGTGCACTATTTGTAGTATATGTAGTTATCAAATGGACACTAGATTTGCCTTTATGTCAGTACTTTATACGTTCATATTTAGGAAAACCATCAGTATTATTTTATACTTTCATTACTAACCCTGTCATCCTAATCTCCTTTCTCTAAACCAACCATCAGTGAGGTTCATTTTCTACTGACACAACTTTACCAGCAGATAAAAAACGGATGTAGCCCACACCACAATGGTGTATACATATATGTGTACAATTAATTTAAATATCATTAAAATACGAACTTATTATAATAAGTATGTGTATATAAGTATATGTAATTAAAATTGTATTATTTAAAAACTGTGTAATTTAAAAACAGCCCAATTTATTCAAATCATGTAGAGAATGCATAAGGAACATAAATACTTTGTTACTAATATTAGGATTCAAAATCAATATTATTATTAGTATGTCAAAATTACACTTTATGATATAAATATATAACATATTATTTCATAATATATAAATAGAGGAATAAAAAAAAATAGCAAGCACTAATATACCCTGACACTGATTGCCCAGATTTTTTTTTTTTTATAATAAGTTCGTATTTTAATGATATTTAAATTAATTGTATACATATTTATTATATTTATTTTTTTAATTATAGTAAGCTAATCATACTGCATTTTGTATGAATGAATTTGCTTTATATGAATGAATTTACTGTGTTTTAGTGTTTAGTACTTGGTAATTCTGCTTTAAGTTTAAATATGAATGATTAATTGAATGTAATTAAGATTAATTGATGGGTATATATATAAGTAAATTGTTGGATGCACTGGTCTTTTTCTGATGAAGTCTATTGGGAACGAAAACGCAATGTGTTGTTTTTAACAAAGGCGTTTATGTTTGGAGGATTATCTGCTTTTGAATAAACACGTTTGTGCTGAACCTGATCTCGAGCATTGGATTACACTGTGGTGTGGGCTACATCCGTTTTTTATCTGCTGGTAAAGTTGTGTTTGGAGTATCTTCAGCAGTTCCTTTTGTTTTTTCTTCATTTTCTACTGAGCTTGCAGAACAAACACATTTTAATCTCAAATGTTGGACTCAAGAATATTATAAACCACATTTTATGGTTGACAACCTGATGGCAACAAAAAGGAATTTAGAGTATGGGATTCTAATACAGAAGAGTTTCAAATATCCACTCTAATATTTTGATAACACTGAAATATCCATAAATTAACAGTTGTTTGAACATGCATTCATGCAAACTTCAGTCCAAAGAAACTGGCTTTCAAACACTGTACAAATTCTTTCAATTACATATTGTCTCTCTGCCAAATAATCTGGAAGTTTCTAAGACATCCTGTTCACAAGTCCAGGAACATCAGAAGAGTCGATAATACCTGATTAGATAAATACACCCTTAAAGAATCTGATAAATAATTTAGCACAAATGAGGCAAATGAAGCCCCTCATTTCTACAACTGAGTTGTAAAACTGGGTGTTTAACAGTTCTAATTACCCCATCTATAAATAAACATTGTTTTTCCAAATACTTCTTACAACTTTAATGATAATCTAGAGAATTGCCCATTTATTCCTTAAAATATTTTTTTATTTACGCACTAGCTGCATGATAAGGTGAAGCAGCGCTAACTTACTGCTTGCTAGAAACCTTTTGCTATTGTGTTAATAACACTGAATATGAGGATGACCTGGAGTTTATGAGATGGATATGATTTAATTTTCTGATGTTTTGTAAAGGATATGTTGAAATATGTGTTACTAGGTATGATTCTATAATAATGCATAATACATTTTTTCTGGTTGATATAATGATACAGTAGTAGTAACTGCTACCTCATAACACTATGTTGTCCAGTTAAGTTCTGGGTTGAATGTCATCTGAACGGAAGCCCCATTGAACATATCGGTAATCTGGTTCTTTCTCATAGTCCAAGGACATGAAAATGAGCTGGTAATCCTCCAAAATGACTGTGTGTGCAGTGTGTGAATGTGTGTGCATGCATGTGCATGCGTGTGTGTGTGTGTGTGTGTGTGTGTGTGTGTGTGTGTGTGTGTGTGTGTGTGTGTGTGTGTGTGTGTGTGTGTGTGTGTGTGTGTGTGTGTGTGTGTGTGTGTGTGTGTGTGTGTGTGTGTGTGTGTGTGTGTGTGTGTGTGTGTGTGTGTGTGTGAGTGTGTGTGTGTGTGTCTGTGTGTGTGTGTGTGTGTGTCTATGTGTGTTGTTGTGTGTCTTTGTGTTTGTGTGTATCTGTGTAAGTCTTGTGATAGACTGGCGTCCTATCTAGGATTAGTTTCTCTGCATTGCACCTAAGTGCAAAGTTAGATTCTGATTCTTCTGTAACTATGAATTGGATAAACTATGTATCTGAGACTGAAAGTATGAATATTTTATTTCTTTGATATTTGCTATCAGCTGTAACAGTAGCTATTGATACATAGGTTCATAGGTAGGTACTAGGCTATCTGCCTGAGGGCATTTATAAGCCTAGCCAGAGTGTGTCGGCTTTTCTCCACCCCATTGATTAATTAACTGATCCTCTGTCAAGCAGAGCCAATGAAGTGTTCCCAGGGGTGTATTTTCTGTTACCCATCCACTCGTCAAGGTTTCTCTTGAAGAGTGTTAGTGAGGGACTCTGCCTGATGTAATTTGGAATTTTGTTCCAAAGCATGGGGAGTCTCTGTGACAGGAATCTATCCCTCCAGCATGTTCTATTTATTGTTGTGGTGAGGTTTAGCTCACTAAAGCGCGTGACTCGCAGTGACTTGGATTTCTTTAGGTGGAGCATGTCCATCAATTCTGAGTTGGTCATGGCTTTGTAAGTCAGGCAGAGATCACCTCTGAGTAAGCAATATGCCATTGAGTATAGCCGGAGTTTTTTCAGTCGGGCTGCATAGGACATATGTTTGAGACCAGTAATCCTCTTGGTGAGGTACTTTTGTGGTCTTTCCAGCTGTTGGAAGTGTCTTGTGAGGTACATCCCAAACGGGGCATTGTACTCTATGATGGGTCTAATGAGTGACGAGAAGAGGGGCACTATAACCTCTTTATTTCTAGATGCAAATCCTTTAGTAATTGGATGGACCACATAGAAGGATTTATAACTACTTTGGTAATATGATTGTCAAAGGAGAGATTACTATCTACCTTGGTCCCCAGATCTCTTATTACCTCTTCTGTATTAAGGGGGCTGCCATCTATGTGGCAATTTGTGGGTGTTTTGTTTTTCCCAAATGGGATGACTATGCATTTTTTGGCATTTAGCTTGAGGCCATGACTTTGACACCAGGTGTCCGTCTCAGTAAGGCCCTTTTGGAGGATGTCTGTGTCAGCTGGAGAGTCAATTATGGCTCCCAGTTTGCAGTCATCGGTGAACATGGTTAGCCATAGTCCTCCTGTGTTTGCCTGTACTTCTGAGAAGTATATGCCGAACAGTAGGGGTCCCAGGACTGAGCCTTGCGGGACACCACTTGTGGCTGGTTTAGAGTCGGACCTGGAGCCCACTATTTTTACCGTGTGAATTCTGTCTGTAAGCCAGTTGGCAACCCATCTCGTGAGGTAAGGGTTTATGTTCAGGCTGGTGAGTTTTTCTGTAATACCCGAGTGGGGAATGGTGTCGAAAGCCTTGGTGAGGTCAAGGTAGGCTCTGTGAACCACCTTTCCCTCATCTATGGCCTTGGTGACTGTCTCAAAGAAGTCAACCAGGTTTAGTAGGCATGATCTTCCCTTAACAAAGCTGAACACTGGGTTGGTTCTAGTGTTTGGAGGTTCCCAATGTCTTTGTTAATGAGTTCTATGATGATGCGCTCCATAGCCTCGCAGACCAGGCTAGTCAGGCTTATGGGGTGATAGTTACCAGGGTCAGTTGTGGCCCCTCCTTTGAGGAGAGGAATAACTGTTGCTGTGAGTCATTCTATGGGCACATAGCCTGTGGAGAGGCTGAGGTTGAACAGCGTGTTTAGGTGGGGGGTTAGTTTGTTCTGTAGTTTGTGCAAGACACAGTCTGGGACACCATCTGGTCCCACTGATGCTGTGTTTTTGGCTTTTGAAAGGGCTGTTTTCACCTGTGCGTCTATGATTTTTGGGACACTACACTTTTCCGGTATTGTTGTGGGCCCTTTTGGAGGTGAGAGGGGGGTGAAGTTTGCACTGAATCTATCTGCCAGGATGTTGGCAATATCAGTAGGTGCAGTATATTTTGTGCTATTTTGCACTAGTTCAGTGCATATCTGTGAGTTGCCATTTAGATTCTTAATATAGCTAAAGAAGGCTTTTTGATTATCTTTTGAATCTTTGGCTATTTTACTTCCGAAGTTAGCCTTGGATGATTTCATGAGGTATTTCAGTTTCTTACTGATACTGATCAGGGATGTCTTTCCTTCTTGGGATTTGCTTTTTTTTCTGAAACAGTTTCCTCCTTCTATTGTATAGCCTTTTTATTGCAGGGGTCCACCAAACTGGTTTCCTTTTCTTAGAGGAGTGAGTCCTGGTTTTGCTAGGGATGGCATGATCCATGCATTCTTGTAGGTGCTCATAGAGTGCATTTGTAAAGGTTTCTGCATCTTGGGCAGCATTATCCTTTAGCGTGGGGGCTGTGAAACTTACCACCTCTGTCTTACGTAAGATGAAGTTTGCTTTAGAAAAGTTTTTTACTGTGGTTTCATTAGTTGGGGGTAGTGATGGGGTGTGGATATCCAGAGTGATTAGTTTATGGTCTGATCTAACCAGTGACAGGTTGACCTCCGGTGTGGAACACCTGCCGCCCATGTTGGTGATGACCAGATCCAATATGTTTTCACCTCTGGTAGGGGAGTTTACCAGCTGATCCAGGGCATTTGAGTTGATGAATTCCAGGAAGCGCTGGGCCTGGGAATTTGTACTCGAGTAGTTTTCCCAGTGAATGGTAGAGTAATTGAAATCACCCAATATCAGGGTGTTTGGTAGGACCTTCATGTTTTCCAGTGTCTCCAGAAAGGTGGAGTGGTGGTCCTGGGTCATGAAGGGTGATCTGTAGTAGGCCACAATTTGCATTGCAGATTTGCTCGATGTTAGTTGCACATGGATGATCTCAGAGGTATCATGCTGCACCACTAACCTGGAGGTGTAGATATCCTTGATGAATACAGATACACCTCCTCCTTTTGTGTTTCAGTCCATGTTCTGTGACCGAAATGTGTGGTATGAGTTGTAGCCCAGTAGTGCTGGGGTGCGCTCTGGAGCCTTGAACCAGGTTTCAGTTACTGCACAGATGTCGACGTTCTCCATACTGAAGAGTGCTTCGAGTGCCTGCATTTTGAGATTTAAACTCCTGGCGTTGAGTAGCATAACCCTCAGTTTTTTGTTAATTGTGCTGTTTACAGAGGTGGGTTTGACTTTTGAGCCTTGCCTAAAAAAGGCACTATGTGGGCAGCAAGAGCCTTGGCCAGTATTCGAAAGCCTAGGGGTGACAGGTGCAAGCCATCTCTTGTGAAGCAACGCGGCTTGTCAAGCATGTTGTCCCAGGCTGACAGACACTGGGTCCCCTTTGAATGACACCAGAAGCTTAGCCAATTGTTGAAATTGATTATTTTTTCTTTATACTGAGGCATCATTCTTGGTGAGGGAAGGATGCTATTCAGGGTCAGGGTTATACCAGCCTGGGCTACATGATCAGAGAGCTCTTCCATGTCTCTTTTCCTGTAGTCCAGGGAGGTACTTCTCAGGTCATTCACACCAACATGAACAATGACAGAGTCATATTTGTACTTGTTCTGGAGTGACCTGAGTGCTTGTGTTATGTGGCAGATTCTGGCTCCCGACCGGCAGCTAACAGTAACCTTCTGCTTGTCCAGCCTAGTGAGTGGGACGTCAGTGTGCCTGACTATAGAGTCACCTATTACTAGTGTGTTAGATATGTTATTTCACCTTAAGGGCTGTGATTGTGCGGCACACTGATTTTGTGTTTTATGTGTTGTCTGGTTTGTGACGGGAAGTGCAGGTTGTTTGGGTGTCTGCTTTGGAGGTCTCTGATGCTTTTGCAGGTTTTTATTTAGAGCATCTGAGTATGATTTTTGTGTATTTATGTGTATTTTTTGCCAGTGCTGTTTTAGTAGGTCTGTGTGCTGCTGGAGTTGTGGTGCAAGTGTTAATCTTCTCCTCTTGACTGTCTGTTCCAGTCTTAGGTGGAGACAGCTTAGCCTCCAGTTTGGCTGTATAATTGCTTCTCTCGCATATGTTAGTGTTTTGTGGTAGGAGGAAAGGGTTGTCTGTGTACATGAAGCAGTTGTAACATTGCCTCAGGATACCCAGATTCACCAGCTGGATTGGAGAGTGCACCTGAAGTTGCCCTTTGGTCATGCCTGAATACTAGGGTGAGTTGCTTAGTCGCTTGGTTGGTGAGGGGTGAATAAAGAGCCTTGCCCTGCTGGGCAATCAGTGTCAGGGTATATTAGTGCTTGCTATTAGGTCTGAGCAAGTGCTGGGCTGTAAGATGCTTTTTGAGTGCTTAGGTTGAGAGTTAGACGAGTTTCAAGGGAAAAACTGAACAGGAGACTTAGTGGAGCAGGGAATAATTTAACCGTAGCTAACCGGCACAGCCTGGTGCGCAAAACCGTGCAAATGCAGTTTTTATAGTAGGGAAATGAAAGAGATAGAAATGAGCCCAAAATGGCCAATAAACTACTAACTTCTGGGCTTGAACCACTCCTCCAGGGACAGATAGGTTGCTCAAAGCTCCCCTCTCTCACAGGTGAAAAGAGAAACTTCCTTCTATCCAAGTAAGGTATGGGCAGCTCAGAAACTAGCATCACAGCCCTGAATTCAGCACTAGCCTGAAAACTGGACTATACTAGCTTAGAAAGGCAGGAAACAAGGAATTGTTTTTTTTTGTTTGTTTTTTTAAAAAAATAAGGCAAAAACAGTAAAAAATACACTTAAAACAGCTTTAAATGACTACAAACAATCAGAAAAGGCTATTACACTTTAGTGTGTAGCCTACAACAGTTAAACAAATTATTTAAACAAAAAACAACTTTTTGAAAGTGCAGGCAGTCAAATAAGTACAATATGTGAAAAAACAAGCTTTTAAATCACAATAAACACTGGAAAATCTGTGTTTAGGTGGAAAACAGTTAAGTACAGCAAGAAAGTACAGAAAACTGATACTTAATCCCTCCAAAGTCTCTGTCCTAAGCTAGAAGGCTTGTATCAGTTTAAGGCTTTCTAGTGCTACCCAGCAGGTTAGTTACAGGAAAGATGGGAAACAAGCGCAGATGTGGTCTTTTAAACCAGAAAGTTGAAAGAAATAGACAAACTATCCAAATGGTCAATAAACTACAATTTCTGGGCCAAGAACCTCTCCTCATGTGGTAGATAGGCTACCTAATGCTTACCACTCCCACTGATAGGCTAGAAGGCTTCTCTCCAACACAGAAAGGCTTGGGGGACTCAGAAGCTTGCAAACAGTCCTGGATACAGCAAAACTGTACCTGGACTAGACTAGTTACAGGAAAGGCAGGAAACAAGTACAAACACAGGCTTTTAAGCCAGCAAGTTGAAAGAGCTGGAAAACTGCCTAAACGACCAAATAAACTACAATTTCTGGGCCAAAACTCACTCTTCCCATGGAGGATAGGCTACCTAGTGCTTTCCACTCCCACTGATAAGCTAGAAGGCGTTCCTCCAACACAGAAAGGCTTGGGGGCTCAGAAGCTTACTAACAATCCTGGATACAGCAACTCTTTAACCGGACTAGGCTAGTTATAGGAAAGGCGGGAAAAAGGCACAAGTGTGGCTTTCAAACCAGAAAGTTGAAAGAGATGGAAAAAAAATGCTCAAACAGCCAATAGCTACAGTGTCTGGGCCAGGGACCACTCCTCTTGTGGTAGATAAGCTACCTGATGCTTACCACTCCCACTGATAAGCTAGAAGGCTTCCTTCCAACACGGAAAGGCTTGGGCGGCTCAGAAGCTTAAAAAGAGTCCTGGATACAGCAAATCTGTACCTGGACTAGACTAGTAATAGGAAAGGAAGGAAACAAGTGCAAACACAGGCTTTTAAATCAGAAGGTTGAAAGAGATGGAAAAGCTTCCCAAACGGCCAATAAACTATAATTTCTGGGCCAGAAACCTCTCCTCCTGTGGTAAATAGGTTACCTAGTGCTTACCACTCCCACTGA
>NC_056739.1:1375166455-1375201455 GCF_019279795.1 Protopterus annectens
TGCCTTAAGCTGTGTTCTACAGATCACTTACCTTTTTCCCCATCACCATCTCAGGTGAGTCAATAGCCCTATGTGGAACAGAGCTCAGACACATCTTTTGCAGCTGTTGCAGTATCTGGTCCAGGTACAGGAAAATAAAACTCTTTGGGTGCAGGAGAGGTCTGGGGTAAGATATCCTACTCTGAACATAATAATCTGTCCCCAGATATTTTGCCCTGTTGTATAGTTCATAGTAAAAGGAAACAGAGACCTGAGCCCATGACACATGATTAGGTTATTACCATGTATAGGACTAATGCAGTTTCCTTAGCTAAGACTGCTTTGCAGTCAGCTAATCTCAGTGACTATGCTCCTATTCAGAATGACTATGGGGGAATGAAAACTCTGAGTCCATCTAATCTGATTCTTTGGAAAGTGAGCAGGTTCAAACGCATAAGCAAGTGTTTACCTTTCACAGGTGCTAGCTAGGTTTAGAGATATATTTGACTGGAAGTGATCTGGAGCTACACCAGAGACTGGCAGAGTTCATGATCTTATTGAGGATGAGATTACAAATGTTTTTGCTGTTCTTTCTTTGTTACTGGCCTTCGAAGATGTCTATAAAGCTGCATATAAAACTTGTTCAGCTAGTGAACCAGTTCCTAAAAAGACTTTGAGGAAATACCGGGTGCATTTTGATCATGCAGTTCATTTTGTTCCATTGTCAGTTGACCAAACTTCAATTTCTGTAGCTGGCAACTCTGACAAAAGAGCTTTGGGTTGTTTTAATCCTAGACTTCTTCTTCTTCTTTCAGCTGCTCCCGTTAGGGGTCGCCACAGCAGATCAACTGTTTCCATTTCTTCCTGTCCTCTGCATCTTGCTCTGTCACACCAACCACCTGCATGTCCTCTCTCACCACATCCATAAACCTTACCTTAGGCCTTCCTCTTTTCCTGTTACCTGGCAGCTTCATCCTTAGCATCTTTTTCCCAATATACTCTGCATCCCTCCTCAACACTTGTCCAAACCAATGTAATCTTGCCTCTCTGGCTTTGTCTCCAAACCTTCCAACCTGGGCTGACCCTCTAATATACTTATTTTTAATCCTGTCCATCCTCGTCACACCCAGTGCAAATCTTAACATCTTCACCTCTACCACGTCAAGCTTTGACTCCTACCTTTTTGTCAGTGCCACTGTCTCCAACCCATATAACATAGATGGTCTCACTACTCTCTTGTAGACCTTCCCTTTCACTCTTACTGGTACTCGTCTGTCACAAATCACTTCTGACACTCTTCTCCACCCACTCCATCCTGCCTGTACTCTCTTCTTAACCTCTCTTCCACACACACCATTACTCTGAATTGTTGATCCCAAGTACTTAAACTCATTCAACTTTGCCACCTCTACTCTCTGCATCCTCGCCATTCCTCTATCCTCCCTCTCATTCACACACATATATTCTGTCTTAGTCCTGCTGACCTTCATTCCTCTTCTCTCTAGAGCATATCTCCACCTCTCCAGGGTCTCCTCCACCTGTTACCTACTCTCACTACAGATCACAATGTCATCTGCAAACATCATAGTCTACGGGGACTCCTGTCTGATCTCATCTGTCAACCTGTCCATCACCATTGCAAATAAGAAAGGGCTCAGAGCTGATCCTTGATGTAATTCCACCTCCACCTTAAACGTATCCGTCACTCCCACTGCAGACCTCACCGCTGTCACACTACCCTCGTACATATCCTGTACCACTCTTACATACTTCTCTGACACTCCCGACTTCCTCATACAATACCACAACTCCTCTCTAGGCACCCTGTCATATGCTTTCTCTAAATCCACAAAGACACAATGCAACTCCTTCTGACCTTCTCTGTACTTCTCCATCAACACTCTCAGAGCAAACATCGCATCTGTAGTGCTCTTTCCTGGTATGAAACCATACTGCTGATCACTAATTATCACCTCCCTTCTTAACCTAGCTTCCAGTACTCTTTCCCATAACTTCATGCTGTGACTGATCAGTTTAATCTCTCTGTAGTTACTACAGCTCTGCACATCACCCTTATTCTTAAAAATCGGTACTAAAACACTTTTTCTCCATTCCTCAGGCATCCTCTCACTTTCCAAGATTTCATTAAACAATCTGGTTAAAAACTACACTGCCATTTCACCTAAACACCTCCATGCTTCCACAGGTATGTCATCTGGACCAACAGCCTTTCCATCCTTCATCCTCTTCATAGCTATCCTTACTTCCTCCTTGCTAATCCACTGCACTTCATGATTCACTATCCACACATCATCCAACCTTCTCTCCCTCTCATTCTCTTCATTCATCAACCCCTCAAAGTACTCTTTCCATCTGCTCAACACACTCTCCTCGCTTGTGAGTACATTTCCCTCACTATCCTTTATCACCCTTACCTGCTGCATATCTTTACTAGCTCTGTCCCTCTGTCTAGCCAATTGATACAGGTCCTTTTCTCCCTCCTTAGTGTCCAACCTTTTATACAACTCTTCATACGCCTTATCCTTAGCCTTCGCCACCTCTCTCTTTGCCATGCACCTCATCTCCTTATACTCTTGTCTACGTTCTTTATCTCTTTGACAATCCCACTTCTTCTTCACCATCCTCTTTCTCTGTATACTCTCCTGTACTTCTTCGTTCCACCACCAGGTCTCCTTGTCCTCCTTCCTCTTTCCAGATGTCACACCAAGCACCCTTCTAGCCATCTCTCTTACTAGCTCTGCTGTAGTTACCCAGCTATGCGGTAACTCTTCACTGCCACCCAGTGCCTGTCTTAACTCTTCCCTGAACATCACCTCACAATTACCCTTTTTCAATTTCCACCATTTGATCCTTGGTGCTGCCCTCACAATCATCCTCCTCTTCTTGATCACCAATGTCATCCTACAAACCAATCCTAGACTACCAGACAAAATAAGCAAGTGATTAGGATTTCAGAGAAAATAGTTAGCTCAGTGCACTAATTGTTAGTCTTTACAGTTTTAAATTATCAGGGCTTCATCTAGAAATTTATTTTGCAACGTGCTTATAGTTTAGAAGACTTTGCTGCATTTTTGCCTGCTGAACATAAGTGTCATATGAATGAGATTGTTTCTAATGTGACTCAGGTTTTGAAATATGCTGTGAGGAGTATCTTGTGAGGTGTAGACACTACTAGAAATGCAGCTGCTTCTACTGTATTGAGAAGTTATGCTTGGCTACATAAGCAGAATTTTTGTGAGGCTAAGAAGGGACAAGCAAACAAATGATCATTGGTTGTTTCCTGCTATTGTTTTTTGTTACTCCCATCACAGTAAATCTATTTCAGGCAAGGTTAAGGCACATTCTACCAGACCCTAATCCCCTTCAATAGCATATTGGAAAGAAGTGGATTCTAGAAGCGTTCAAGAGGAAACAACCTGGTCCTCTGTTCATGCCTTTAGAAATCACTATAAACTGGATTCTTTCAGTAGTTCAAGGGCAGGCTTTGTGAGGACCATTCTCCAGGAACTTTGGGCATTTGAAAATGTGTCAACCCTAGCTTTCCTTGGTTCTTCCTACTTGGCACTTATAGCTTGAATATCTGACGTTCGGTGACAAGGGTTAGGCTTCCTCTGATGGGAGGAGCTTAGCCAATTCCCTATCACAGCTAGTCAGAGAAGGGGATTCTGAGCTCTGCGCTGAATTTTCTTCAGACACAGACCCCAAATGCCACTGAGGCAGTGTGAAATTCAAACATCTAAGTAGGATGTACACAACTACATTTCATTTTTCATTTAGTTGTTCAAATGATGTAGGAGAACTGTGTTTGAAAAAAAGTCTCCCTATTGAAATGTTGGAGAGTGCAGTGCTGGGTCTCAAAACACCAAAAAAAAAAAATAAAAATGCAGGAGAAGAGAAAATATTGAATATCACTCTTCTCTTTTAAACTTGTTTTTGCAGGCAGGCAATCCCCCCCTCCTGCCTCCCAATGCGTGGGCAAGTCCCTCCTCACCCCCACAGACTTACGTATACCAACTCTGACAATGCTATACCTCAACAAAAAGGGAACATTCTGAGAAATGTCAGTCTCACACTTAGTATATGAGTCCTGATTTTTAATCATTCAGATTTCACATTCCAGGACTCTGAATTCCTAGTCCCGAAATTTCAAATTTTTATCCTGAAAAATAGTCATTAAAGTCTTTTCTTAGCAGTATCAGCTTTTTTATTCAGTTTCGTATATTCTTAAAGAGCCCTTGACCTGTGCATTATCCAGGAGCACTACAAAATAATGCCAGATTGTGAATCTTGGATGAATGTTGTTGGGCATTAATAAAACAGATGAAAGTTACTACGGCAGAAGTAGTGAAATAAGAGAGACTTTATGAAGCCAAGGCACATGATCAAGCAAGCTGCTCTCTCAGGTACTTCAACTGTTCATGTAAGTGCATAGCAGTACAGTGTTTAAATGTTGTAGTATCTCTGCTGAAAGGTCAGTGGTGATACAAGCCCACAAAAAAACAACAGTAGTTCCTTGTGAAAGATTGGCTGCAGCAAAATTCACTTCCATCTGAGGAGAAACACTTTTGCAGAACACACTGGAAGTGGTCCTGTATTCTAAGGGTCTTGGCATGAATTAGATTAGGTCCTTGTATGTCCAGTCTGATCCAGTTCTAGGCTAGTTGGCCACAGGGGTACCCAGAAAGAATGTGGTAGATGGATATTAGCTAGCTTTTGATATTATGCTACATAGAAGAATGGTAGAGAAGGTAAAGGTAATGTCAGTCAAATAATAGTGAGGCAGACAAGAAACTGACTAAATGACCAGAAACAAAGAGTGGAAGATAAGTGCTAGCTCCTTGGCTAAGATAGTTTATTGTTAGAGACAGTCAGAAGTATCATACTTAGAGTGGTGAGCTAACTACAGCTGTAACATTGATGGTGAGTAAGGGACACATCACTAGTCTGGCTGCTTTCCTGTATGTTTGTATATGCCCCAGATATTCATGACTTTCACTAATGTGTGTGACCCTACTGCATCTTTAGGAATCATGATCAGTCATACATCACCCTTTTTTGTGAAGTACTACTTCATTATGTTTCCCCTAAGTTATCCAGCTTGATTACTAAACAATGTCTTCTTGTTCTTCTAAATTTATATTTAGAACCATGCTACTGTCTTGCATTCGGTATACTCCCATCCATCTATCCATTCTCTAAAGTAGTTCCAGTGGTCAGCATCATTGTGGTAGCAATCTGAAAAGGGCTGAGCAAATTTCCAAACCCAGACCAACAGTCTCTAACTCATCCTGATTGAAAGCAAGGCATTTACAGGCTGGCTGAGGGATATAATCTCATCAACATGTCCTGACTCCATCCTGGTATTCTTCACAGTTGGCTATATCCAGTATGATTACCACAGGAAGAACCCAAGGGGCATTTTTACTAGGTGTCCAAACCACCTCAGTGGACTCTTCTCATTTCTGAGGAGAAGTGATTCTGCTGTAAAACCCTCCCATATTTGTCAAGCTGCTGACTCAGTCCTTGACAGTAAACCCTGAAGTCCTACAGGGAACCCCATTTCCATCACTTGAATCTCCAATCTCATCCTTTCATTCGCTACCTAAAGTCTGTGGCCTTAGGTGACGAGGGGGATATAACTGAGCCGATGAGACACATAAAGGTTTCTACCATGGCCGCATCTCCTTTCTTCAAGATTATACATACTAAGCCTTCCAAAGTCTCCATTTGTATGGATTAAGAGCAGGGTAAAGAAAAGATGGAGGATTCCACTGCCTAAATGAGTAGCAGGTTACTACCTTCCATTCTACTCAGATTTTTTTTTTCTGTAAGTTACCCAGAACTGGACAGATATTGAAAATGTGGTCAGAACAGTGTCATAATATTATCATGTCTTGAGTCCAGATCCCTAACTATAATTCTTAGCATTGTTTTGTTCTTTGGCACTGCCATTCAGCACTGCTCAGTAATCATAAGGGTGATTAACATCCTTAGATCTTTTTCCCCACCCCCCATAATATTTTAATGCTGTTATGTCATGTATGTAATAAGCTCTGAAGATCTAGTGTATCCCTCCACCCACTATCATTGTTACAATGCTAGTGCAATTATGGCACTTTAAAGAGCCATTCCTGGTGGTTTACTGGTTCCCTTCACTCCCCCATCACCTTTTTGAAGTCTGTGCTGCTATGGCACTTATCCATGGTGTCCACTAGTTTCCCCCAACAGCCAATCCTTATACAACCATTGCTGCCATTGCTGTACTTTAGAGTGTATGCAAGGGTTCCCCTGCCTCCATCCTCATTAAGCTGTTCTGTGCTTTAGGGGACTTTATGGAGTATTCCCTGGTATCTAATGTATCCTCCCACCCCTTGTTCCTATAGTAATGTTGGTGCCATCATGGCCATTAAGTCATTCCCTGGTATCCTGTGGTTCCTTTCACCTCTGAGCCCTGTTGTAATGTTGATGCCATCATGGTACGTAAGGCTTTCCCTGATGTTAAGTGGATCCCCTCATTGTCCCAATCCTTATTGTAACATCGGTGCCATCACAGTACGTAAGGCATTCCTTGATATCCAGTGCTCCACCACCCTCGCATTGTGATATTGGTGCCAGTATGACACTTTACTGAAGTATTCCTGAAGTCTAATGTATCTCCCCATCCTATATCCTCATTTTTCTCTCAGTGATGATATAGTACTTTAAAACTCATACCTGGTGTCTAATGCCTCTCCCCACTACCAAGTTAATGTTTGGTGACTGAACATGGCCTTTTGGCCATGCTCACTACCATGATTTGCTAGGGATGGCTGTGCTAATCTGCATGGCTGAGTACTTTCTTGAATAACATGGCTGTGTAGATGCCTTCCTGGAGGGGGTACTAGGGAGAAAGCATGTGGCTAACTAACATAAGCCTCTCCTCCTGGAATGTGTCATTAGCACTCAGCATGGCCCCAGGGCCAGACCTTCATGGTGCTACACATCTTCCTGTTAGAGGACTGTGCAGCACCAAGTAAGGAGGCTTGCTGAATAGGAAAAAGCTGCCACAACATGTAGTACTGTAATCATCTCAGAAGTTGTTATGTTTTAGGAAAAGAACAAGTGCAGAGTGCAGCAAACTCGTTGGGATAAAGTGCATTACAGCCAAGTACGGCTTATATAGAGCAAGACCATCACACAGCTATCCAAATAGCAAGAAATAATTGTTATATGTTCAATTAACTAAATATATTTTTGTGATACTTCTTCCCATAATGCTCATGACATATAAAGAGTACCATTTGAAATGTATCTGCAAGTAATCTCTGGAGGTTCCCTGCATCTTATTGCATAACCGTCTGCTGAGGTTATAACCACATAAACCAAACTAAATAAAACTTCAACCAAATGAAAAAGATCAAATAAAGGTATTTTTACATATGTCAACCCCCTGTGCTATCTACATGGTAGGGTTCATCCCCACACCTCATTATAGATTAGCACAGTCCCACAGCCATGGTGAAAAAAAAATGCAAAAATAAAAACTTTGAATTGTTGCTGGTGTATATACAGTAACCATGCTGATGCTAACCTTTTTAATGCAAAACAGTAATCAAGATACAGATTAGGGAAATTCTACCCAATAAGTTTACCATGGGTAATGAAGTATTGTCTTATGCAAAAATATTCTGCATGTATATAGGAGTACTTTGGTTGTGTAATTATATGGAAAATTGTATTAGAAATTATGAATTTAAGTGCAGTACTGATTGAGACATGTGTAATAATTAAAGTGTCTTATCTTGCTTTATATTGTTTTTTTAATTATGTACAGCCTTCTGTCATGAAATCCAGTTTATAATAACCTTTATAAAGATAAATCTTATAATTATTTCAATTCCAAGAAAATGACATGATTTGGCAGTACTACTGCATTTAAAAGGCAGATATATTGTTTGTCAAGCCTCCTATTTTAAAAGACTTCAGGACATCCACTATGACATTCCCTTCATTTAAAGATGCATGCATTTATTCAAATTCAAAACATCAAAAACCTTTTGAGGTCTATAATAAAAACAGTAACACAAATAAAACATTTTTTGTGGGGGGACTCTCCTCACCCCTAAATTATATATATATATATATATATATATATATATATATATATATATATATATATATATGTGTGTGTGTGTGTGTGTGTGTGTGTGTGTATGTGTATGTGTATATATATATATATATATATATATATATATATGTGTGTGTGTGTGTGTGTGTGTGTGTGTGTGTATGTATATATATATATATATATATATATATATATATATATATATATATATATATATATGTATATACATTTTTTTTATTTAATTATTTTACATTTGCTGACCGGATTTGTCCAACTGAGCTAAGTAGCCCTTTCTCAGCAGAGGTCTGGGGAGAAAAACTCCACAATATTACAGTAAGTTTTAACAGAAGTAGTAGGCAAAAGGCTTTGTTATTTTACAATTTAAGTATGAATAGAAACAATGGACAATGACAGAAACAATTTTTTAAACCAAAACAGAAGGGATTACAAAATATCAGTTGTTATATCCCCCGGATTCACTAATGTTCTGTGCAGGACTAACTTAGTCCTGCACAGAAGCGCACATGTATGAGCAGGACGGCAGCGAGCCATTTATAATAATGAAGGCATGCTGCCCGAGCTCCTAAGCTTACACAGAGCATTTACGAGTGCAGGGGGTGTGTCTGAGAGCAGAGCTCTCAGAATAAACATGCCCCTGCAATGTAGAACAGCAGAAGCTGTTAAGAAATGAGCGAGATCACTCATAGGTGTCCTCATATCCCCACCAACAATCCGCCATGTGTACAACAGCAACAGGACATATAAATTAAAAGAAGAAACCCTTTAATTTTTTTAAAAAACCTGATGAAAGCTAACCGTAGGTGCAAGGGTTTGCCCATCGCTTAGCTATGGTTAATGCAGCTTAAATGGCTGAAGAGAATAACAGGGAAGATATATGCAAATGAAGTAGTATAGCAATAGTGTAATTGGCAGAGCACTTGCCTTGCGATCAGGCATTCCTGGTTCAAGTCCCACTGCAGCACATTCCATTTTCCATGTGAAATCTGTATATGAATATTTTTTGCCATATAACCTATGAAATAACATTTAAATGTGAACTGGAGTACATGTGAAGTGTCAGTGTCATCATTAATAAGGCACTAGTAAGCATCTGTAAGCACAAATAAGCAGTAGTAAGCATATATAATTACTAGTAAGCATGTTAAGTGCATTTGCATGAGGTTAAGCATTGCCTACACAGATTAAGCAAAGTAGATGCTAACTGACTGTAAGAAACTGTAACCGGAAGTAAGTACTGCTTAGCTCCTCACAAAGCCTCGCAAACCCGCTTACAACTGTCTTAAATTGCCTTATCACTCTGTAGCCAATGGCGCATGTTCTGCCCAGCAACAAAATAAACAGCCTCTGCAAGTCTTGAACCCAAGACCCTGCACATTACAGTCACATTAGTAAACCACTAAGTGATCATACCAGTACATAAGGATGAGGTGTCAACAAACAAATCCTCACCATAGGAAAACAAACTGAACATGTGAAAGGAATCTATGTACAGTGTGATGTTGTTTAACCTGCTGCATAACATAAATATGTGAACTGGAATACTGCAGAAAGGCCAGATGTGAGGTGTTATTGTAATAAAGTGTTGAAGTCCCCAGGACCCCATACAGTGTATGTACACATGAATCATGGATACCAGACACATATATAACATGTAACAAATAATAAATCAATACCAAAAGAAAAATATAATGCAAATTAAATATTAAGCAATGCAAAGCATTGCACAGCTCATCTTAGTTGGGGTAAGCAATGCGTAGGCCGGCTAACTCAATCTGCCCAGTGGTATGCCCCTTTAAGCAATGTCAACATTAGGTAAGCAGGTGTGCCCATAGCTTAGCCTTTTCAAAACCATCCAATCATGGGAAAGTGTGGGAAATTGGGCATATTTAAACCCCACAGACGCCAATAATTCTCATAACTGGTTGCAGCTCCCTACTGTAGGCAGAATAGCTGGCATTGGGGAAGGCACTCAATTTAGAGTGCACCGTTGGGGCACCCAGGAGTCCAGATTCATGGTATGGCTTCTGGTAAAACACCATGAGGAGAGACTACTGCAGGGCCAGTACCAGGGCTCTCAGTATAAAGTGGAGGCCTGGGACAGTCTCACCAGTGACCTCACCAGTGCCTCTGGTATCCTCCAGACTGGTGAGCAGGTCAAGCATCAGCATGCTGACCTGAAGCGGCAGAGGGGTGATCACTTGGACCAGTGGATCCAAGAAGCAAGGCAGATAGCCAATGCCCCAACACTAAGTACCCATTCTACTACATAGATAATGATTACCTAGCTTGTGTATACTATGGTCAGGTAATGGCTAAATGTCACTGTATTTCTCTGACAGCTGCAGATGAGCGGGCTGCGAACCAACAAGCCCATGCTGCTATGCTGCAAAGATTGCAGGTTAGAAATATTCCTGCATGTACTGTCATAACAAATAAATATAACAGTTCTGGAAAGTGTTGTACCAGTAAAGAAGTGTATTGTGTATGGGATGTACTGAATAAACCAGACAACATGGCAGGAAGACTGTCATATAGGTTCCATGGAAATAAAGGTGTAATATCTTGTGAATAAAAGTATAACCCCTGGAGTGCTTATGCACATCCTGCTTTCATATGTTGTTGTAGTGTTGCATTCTATAAATAGTACTGTTGTATTAAGCAGTGTTCCCACACTGTTGAACACAGTTAAAATGTATAGGAATTTCAGTATAACAATGTTAGAAGTTCCAAGAGGTCAGTCATATAGAACAACTGAGAAAGACTTAGACAGAAAATGTTGGAATGCTTTACACCAATCCCCTGATAGCACAGCATACTGTGATGTCAACTGTAATTTTTTACCACACACAGCAGGGGTTCGAATCCCAGGAGTGGTAGTATGTTGTATGCATAATCATACCCTACAACTGTACAGATTTTGTGAGAATGTTCAGATAGAAAGCTGTATGCATAATTAGACCCAACAACTGTACAGACTTTGCTAGAATGTTCATGTAGTATGCTGCAAGCATAATCATAACCATCAACTGTACAGACTGTGGCAGAATGTTCAGGTAGTAAGCTGTATGCATAGTCATACCCCTCAGCTGTTCTGATCTGTTCAGCATGTCTAGATAAATGGCCCAAATCTGCTGCCCAGTAACCTGTTCCGCTGACAAATCAGTGTGCTGATCCAAGAAATGTAGGCAGCTTATACTGACATATAATGGATAGTCAGACCTGAACATAAAAAGAGAATGTATATGGAAACAAACCTGCCATTGCAGCATCTCACCCAAAGTGTATGACAGCTATTCCAAAATATGTCACATTAACACCTGCTTCCTGTCAAGCCTTGACCAGAGTGTATGCAATAATGGAATGTTAGGTATGTGTATAACATCAACATGGAATCTTGGAGTATATGTAGTATTTGTCAGGTAGTGTTAACAAACATTTTCTCCACAGCTATAACAGGTAAGATGTGTAGACTGTAGGTACAACACAGGTCATGTATATACTTGTCTACAAGCATGGAATCTAGGAGTATGTGTAGAAATTGTCAGGTAGTGTTAACAATGATTTTCTCAACAGGTATAACAGGTAAGAGGTGTAGACTATACGTAAGACACAGTAGACTATACGTAAGACACAGTCCTAATCTACAAACATACCATTGTACAAAGTAAGGACATTGGGTAGGGTAATAATACATGTAAGGAACAGATCATTGCAGTGACTAAGAAAGTTGTGAAAACTACAGGGATATATTAGTTGTTAATTGACCTCTCTCTCTCACCTCCTCCATATGTGCAACAATAACCTTATTACACACCTCAGTGGGTACGAGTACACTCCAAACTATTGTTGGGACATATGTCCTATTGATTTATAAATATACACATTTGGTTCTACGCGTGTGCCATGGTAAAATACTCTCATACTGGTGGCCTATTGCCATCAATGAAACTTGCATGCTGTTGTAATGGCCACTGTTGTCCCATATATGCATGTGTTCTGCTTGTTCTGCAACTGTTGTAAACTGGTGTCTTGGGTTAATAGGAATACCTATGTCTGCTGTTATAACTAATCCTGAATGCTGTTGACTATGACTAACTGATATCTTTCTTAAAACTGCAACACCATAGCTCGTATGGGAAGGCCGGTCCCAGCGGACCCACCTGTCCCACCTCAGCTGGCCATGGCACCTGGCACCAGCATGTCTGGGGCCCAGCCTGGGACCTCCTCCTCTATTGTCTCTGCACCACCTTCGGGTGGAAACGCCACAGGGGACAGGGCTTGGCCCCTGCTGGGAGCGGGGCTGGAAAGGTACCTGTCACCCGCCATCAGGTCCTGGTCATTGTGCATAGGGAGCTTGACAGGGAGATTCAAGACCATCTACGCCAGCTTGAGGGCCACATGGTGCAATTAGAGGGTGAGCCTGCCCCTCCTACCCAGCCCCCAGCACAGCCACCTTTGGGGCCATAAACGTGCAGCGGTGACTGCCCATTAGTGGGGACCTTAGTCCTACTGTTTCCATTTGGGGGCTCATGGGCTTGCGACTTCCAAACACCCTTCCCCGTCCAAGGTGTTTACCCCCCACATGTGTCATATACCACTCCTGTATGTGTCTTGTTAGTCTTGTCTGTTAACCTACCAAACCTACCTCCCCAGCTATACCTACTATCCCTCCCCAACATCCCACTCTCACCAGAAAAAGAAAAAAAGGGCACTCTGTTCCCACAAAAAAATCTTGCCCCATACATAGCTGTCTGTTTTGCACACATGTCCAGTGGACACATGTAATCTGGTCTAATTGGCATCATAACTTATTATTATTGTCCTCACCCGCACCCCAGGGTTTGAGTGTCTAAATCTACCTCCAAATTCAATGTATATACACAGCTGTTGCTGTAGAAGAAATGGGCAGTTATGGACCTTCCCTACAGCCTTCCTGCACATCCCTGGCTATTTTCCCTACTGTCTTTCCCTCTTTGTGCCTCTAGTTTCACCACTTTCCTATCAACCCCTTTTTCATTTCTTTTAAAGAAATTAGCGCAGGGGTAAGCAGGAGTAAGCACTTTTAAGCAGCAGTAAGCAGGTTTAAGCCTGTTTGGGCAGAGGTAAGCAATGCCTACACTGATTAAGCAATGTAGAAGCTAACTGAGTGTAAGAAGCTGTAACCAGAAGTTAGCAGTGCTTACCTTTGTGCAAACCTGCGCAAACCCGCTTACAACTGCTTAAAAGTGCCTTATTCACTCTATATCCAACAGCCTGTGTTCTGCCCAGCAACAAAATAAACAGCTTCTGCAAGGCTCAAACCCAGGACCCAGCACACCATAGACAAAGTGCTTTATCATTAAGCCATGCCAGATATAACTAAATCTGATGTTTTCAGAAACATATCATTCAGTCCAGACATGCAACAGTACAGCGAATGTATACCAACATCTAGATGTATGTGTGTGTAAATATATTAATATCTAAACAGATACAACATATCTATATATGTAGATATATTTATATTTCTAAAAATATATACATATATATATTAATATATAAGAACATATATACATGCAAATGCCTACATCGACACATATATGTGTCTACACCTATATGTCTACATATACACAGCATGTTACATATGTGTACATAGATATATATCTATGTAGGTATATACAGACATAGCTATATATATGTAAGCAGATATATATATATCTCTATAGGTATATACGGCCATACATGTGTAGATAGCAATGGCAGATTAACAAAAACACGTATGTCCACATGCACAGTTAATGGGAATGAGCGTCCCCATACACTATACGTCTTGTACAAATAGACATCCCACCCCCACAGGCAAACACATCTGCCCTGCAATGCACTACCAAATGTTGCACATCCCATAACCAGGACCTGACATAACATGGGCACAAGATGTTAACAGCACTACATCCCACCTGTATGATGTCATGCTGGTATTGGTAACATATCATGCAGTACAGTCTGCTTCCCATAGGAAATGTAAAACGTGGAAGCCATCACCATCCCCAGGATACAGATACACAGACACTGATATGCAGATACAGATATACATATAGTCACACACACACACACACACACACACACACACACACACACACACACACACACGCACACACACACACACACACACACACATATATATATATATATATATATATATATATATATATATATATATAGATATACATGTGTCTACACATACACATGCAGATATATGTACAGTAAGATACATATGTAGAAGGTGCACACAATATGGAACCGCCACTATGCCTACAGTTAACACCTGAACAACTGGACACTGTATGGGCCACCCATACAAGTGACAATCGCTGCCTGCAACATATAACCATGCATGTGTGTGTGTATTTCTCATGGGTTGAGAGTGTGCTTTGGGTAATACTGGTGTTGCTAACTATGATTGCCTGGCCTTGATGTCACATGTATGGGTATGGCTTTGCACCCCAGCCTCTCAGCTATTTCACATCTGTTATCCCTGTATGGTGGACATTGTGATATATAGTAGGGCCACCATATAAGAAATATGCAAAACTCACTCCACAATGGCAACAGGTGTCACACGCACACCCACCTCCACACAGGATATGAGTTACACACACAGACACACACACACACACACACACACACACACACACACACACACACACACACACACACACACACACATGTCATGTGGGAGTAAACCCCCTACCTAACTTGTTTATTACACTACAGCACTAGGCAGTTATAATACATGCTATGGAGATTACCGGAGTACTCCTTCCCCATCACACTACAGCATGGAGCTGTTATGGGACACACCACGAGGATTACTGGAGAACTCCTTCCCCAAAGGTGTATACACAATGAATGACATCAGCAAGATTGCCAAAGTAGGCCATTTGAAATGTGCTGCATGTCACTAGCCTAAAATGCATTGCTCCCTACACAGACAGTGACATACACACAAAACATCCACAACCGACATCGGTGGTATAAACCCCCTAACAGGGGTCTATATCACACTACAGCATGGAGCTGTTATGGGACACACCACAAGGATTACTGAAAAGCTCCTTCCCCAAAGGTGTATACACAATGAATGATAGCAGGATTGCCAAAGTAGGACATTCAAATTGTAGTGAGTGTGACTGTCCTAAAATGCATTGCTCCCTACACAGACAGTGACACACACACAAAACATCCGCAACCGACATATGTGGGTATAAAACCCCTAACAGAGGTCTATATCACACTACAGTATGGATCTGTTATAGGACGCACCATGGGAATTACTAGAGAGCACCTTCCCCAAAGGTGTATACACAATGAATGACAGCAGGATTGCCAAAGTAGGCCATTTGAAATGTACTGAGTGTATCTAGCTTATAATGCATTGCTCCATACACAGATATTGAAACACACAGATCTGCCATGGGTGGGGAATGGAACCCTACCACAGTTCTAAATCACACTATAGCAGTACGCAGTTATGGCATGCACTACGGAGACTACTGGACTGCAACCTTCCCAAAGGTATATTTCTTGGTGGGTGACATCAGCAGCCCTGCCAAAGTTGAGTATATGAATTGTAAGGGGTGTGAGTACCATAAAAAGCATTGGTTTCTACACAGACAGTGTCAGACAGACACACACAGACTTGCCATGTCTGGGATTAGAACACCTACCTAGGTGCTTTATCGCACTACAGCAGTATACAATTACAGGACACGCTAAGGAGATTACTGGGCTACAATCTTCTCAGAGGTGTATTTCTAGCTGGGTGACATCAGCAGCTTTGCCACAGGTGAGTATATGAATTGTAGGGAGTGTGAGTACCCTAAAAAGCATTGCTCTCTACGCAGTCAGAGACAGACAGACGCACACACAAACACACACACACAGTTGTCAAGTCTGGAGTTAGAACTCCTACCTAACTAATTTATCACACTAATGCAGTACGCAGTTATGGGATGCACCATGGAGATTACTGGGCTACAACTCTCCCAAAGGTGTATTTCACATTGGATGATCTCAGCAGGCTTGTCATAGTAGGGTTATGGGGAAGGGAGTGCATGTGCATGGGCCATAACCCATTCATCTAGAGGTTGACATGCCACATGCGGGCACACACAGGGTCATATTTTACAGGTACATGTATACAGCTGCTAGATGACTACTTTCTTGTACAGTCATGTTGCACAGCTGGCATGTGCACCACATAGTCTGTAATGCTGACAGATACTGGTGGCTAGTATCTGCAGTGAGTAACATCTGCACCTCATGTGCTTGGGGCCCTTTGGCTGTGTGCTGGGTGGGACAGGCTTGGATGGCTCATTGTCATAGTCAGCCTCTTCCACACATCTATGTACATCTTCCTTTGGCTTATTATAGTGTGTTGTCCTGACATATATGTCTGTATTCCTATCCACTGTGAGTGCAAGGCATGAGTGGTCCATACTGATGAGTGTCTGCGCTAACAGCTGCAACTGCCAGATATGTCTGGTCCACTGGTGTTTGCAGACATGGCCTGCATGTGTTTAAGTTTGTGGGTATACCCAGTATGACATTTCAGTATGTTGTTGACTAACATTGCATTCATTTCTCTAAGTGTGTGAGCATGCCCAGTATAGCCATCTGTACTGAATGTGTGGATCGTGTCCAAATAGTTTGTGCTGCAGTGCTGACCTTTGTGGTGTACATCGACAGGTAGCATGCTGTCTCTGCAAGGTATCCATTGATCATTTGGCTTTAACTGTTACTACATTTATGCATAGCGGGGGGGGGCACACCTGACTGTTCCTACATTTTTACACAGGAGTGTGGGGGCACACCTGACTGTTATTACATTACTATGTAGGATGGGGGGCACACCTGACTATCACTACATTTCTACACAAGATTGGGGGGTGCACATTGGACTGTTATTTCATTGCTATGTAGGATGGGGGGCACACCTGACTATTTCTACATTTCTTCACAGGATTGGGGGCACACCTGACTGTTGTTACATTACTATGTAGGATGTGGGGGGGGCACATGTGACACTTGTACACTTTTGCTATGACTGCACTGGTATGTCAGGTACTCTATTTCATTCTGTATTGCTAACTATCATGCTGACTAGAGGCATACCAGTGTACTACAGATCGTGGCTTTGGTTGCCCTACATATTATTGTCTGACTTCCTACCCTTCAGAACTAACATCCCACTGCCTGCCCTGCTGTGGTCTGTCTGTGTAGGCCTGGAGGGGAGGTTAACCATAGCCATCATTCAGGGACCATGGCACAGGCTCTGTTTGGGTTTGTCTACACCTGTCCTGCTGACTGAGACTGTTGTTGGGTATGTGAACCATCCTGACTGGCATGTGTGGGTCATATGGACACACATGTCGCTCAGCACATTTCCTGCAGTGGATTTTGTCACCCTCTGTAGTACTGGCTACTATGGTGACTCCAGTATGTGTTACAAATCCCATGGTGCCACTATGGATGCCTACTGTCTGCTGCCATAACATTCAGCCACCCAATTCCCTTGCATGCTCACATCCATACCATAACTACAGGTAATGACACATTCTACTCCATTTGGCAATTGGTAGGTTGATTGGCTTACCTTGAGGATGTGCCAGACTTGCAGATGGTGCTGGAGGGCTGCCTATGTCGGATGCATATAGTACACTCCCTATACATGGTTGAGCACAGGTAGTGTCATGTTTGGCATCCCTTTTACTGTATGGGCTAGTCAGGGAGAGGTGTCATTCTCTGGGTCCCTACTGTGTCAGTGCATGTGCTATGTGTTGCCTCTTTGCCAAGGCCAGGGCATACTGGGCACACCTTCTTCTGCCTACTGGGGCAGGCTCAGGTTGTTCCTCCTCTGAGACACTCTGTACCTGTGCAAGCCTTGGCATTGGTGGGGGGAGCTGTGTGGCCCTGCCCCATGCTGTTCCTGCTGCAGCTGTTTTTGCAGGATCATATTGTGTAGCATAACACATAGCATAACAATTTGGGTACATGTAGCTAGTGAATACTTCAAGGCTCCACCGGATATGTCCAGACATGGGAACTTTGACCTGAGCATCCTGAAAACATGGTCTATTATATGTTTGGCCTGTGCGTGTGCCTCATTATGGCATTGTTGTTCAGGTGTTTGTGCATTTCTGATGGGTGTCATCAGCCACAGCTCCAGTGTGTATCCAGCATCCCCCACTCGGTGACCGTAGGGGATGCCCCCATTGACAAATCTTTGGTACAGCTGCGTCAGATACCATATGTGGGAATTGTCATAGCTTCTAGGGCAGCCAGCGTACACATTCATTATAATGCCCTGGGCATCACATACGACCTGGCAGTTGATGGAGGGGATGCCCTTGCGGTTGATGTAGGCCCTACCCTGCTCACTGGGTTGTGCTTTGATGCATATGTGTGTGCAGTCTCTAGCACCCACTACCCCAGGGTATTCTGCTATTTGGTGGAAGGGACGCATATTGCTGGTCAACACCTCACGGGTGTTGAGGAAATATACGTGCTCACTGGCATGTGCTGACATGGCATCCAGGAACTGGTGGAATACTCTGGATGCTGATGCCTGTGAGATCCCCATAATATCCCCAGTTGTGCTTTGGGAGGTATCTGTGGCTAGTATACCTAGGCCTACACATACCTTGGTATCCACTGGGATGGATTCCCCTCAGTCATTTTGGTGTGTCAGGTGTGGCCGGCACAGCTCAAAAATTTGCTGTAGGAGGTCTCTCTCCACCCTATAGCACTCCACTATCTCCAGCTCATGTAGCCCCTGGTAGGTTACCCTGGGTCTGTCCACTCTTCTCCATCTCCTCACTGTGGGTTGTTCGGCAGCATTCACATCCTCACCACCCTCAGCCTCTTGCACATGTTGTTCTGTGTTGCCTGCTGCAGCCTTTCTCATTTTGTAGGTTTGTTTGTTAAAATTTCCCCGCTTGTATACACCGGTGGTGTAGAGTGTGGGAAAAGCCAGAGGGGAAGGTGTTTGCTTAGTTTATAGTAATGCTCTGGGCTGGGCTGGTCTGCTGCCTGTGTAATTGGCTGATTCTGATACATTTCACCTGCCAGCTAAGCTAGTTCTCCTTGATTACCTTCCTACAGCTGTTTTCCCTTCCCATTGCCTCCCTGTTCAAGCCAGTGTGCACTCCACGCAAACAGAGTGCTCAAATGTGCACACTGCTGTTATTTCCTAGTTTAACTTCTTTTTTCTTCCTGTAAAATCTGATGCGAGGTGCACCCACCTGCTTAGGCTTTGTAAAGACTGCTAGGCAGGTTTAGACACACTCCCTAGCTTAGCTCTGCTAAACTACGAGCAAACGCGAGCCACAGGGCTCCAATCCACTTACAGTATGCCTGACACCCCCCCCCCCCATGATGTCACCTACCTCCTAGGCTTGCACCAAGCTATTCCTACTCTTACACTGTTGGGACCTGACTCACATGCTGGGGAAAACTGGGATTCACTATCCTTCCCCTCATTTGCATAGGATTGCCTGATAATGCATAGTTACATCTCTCACACTGAGCCTCCCCCCTTAGCAGCCACTATTCACTGGCCAGGATGTCTTTTGCCTGCCATTGACTTGCATGGCAGAATACTGATTTTAGTTGGAATGCTTATTTTAGGTTTATTGTCTTATTTCCCCCCAATCCCGTTTGTGCGCCACTGCCCTATGCTTAAACAGCCGAGATCAGCTAAAAAAAAATAAAAGTTGATTTTTTTATTTTTTATTTTTTTGTTTGCAATGCCAATGGCCTTATACTTGCCCCTTGGCATGCTTACTACATGATATGCAGCCTTTATTTGGAGCTGTCATAGCTCCGTTTTGGATTTTCCAGAAATGTACTCGGTTACTAACCGAGTACATTTCTACTGATTGCACTAGTCCTGCATGGACGGTCGCAAGCTTCCTGAATCACAATATCACCTCATTTGCATGGATTTCTCCTGCGAATGGGGTGATTTGCATACAAGGCCTTCATCCATGCAGGATTAGTGCAGGAGCTCTCGTGCACGTCCCTGCGGGCTGTTCCTGGATCGCACGGCAGACATATTGCCTGCTTAAGCTCCTGCACTGATCTTGCACTCCGTGCAAGCTTTTGAGAATCCGGGGGGGGGGGGTAATATTTTGAATAAGGAGAGAAATGAGAGATAGATAAGTAGAGTGATAGTTTATAGAGGTTACAGTATATGATATTGTAATGTAAGGTTATTGCCCGGATAAGGAGGCTAAAAGCGAGCTTACCGATAAAATCAAAGTTCATAGGTTCATAGGTTCATAGGTTTATACTAGGCTATCTGCCCTAAGGCATTTATAAGCCTAGCCCAAATTATTGTGGCTTACGCCACCCCTTATATGAAAAAATACTGTGCCCATTAGTTTGTTGTGCCTCTGTCCAGCAGTGACACAGAGATGATTCCTGGGGTAAACCTACGATCTCCCATCCACAGGTCTAGATTTCTCTTGAACAGAGTCAGCAAGGTGCTCTGCCTCACATGGACCGGGATTTTATTCCACAGCATAGGGAGTCTCTGAGTGATAAATCTATCCCTCCAGCACGTCCTATTTATATCCGTGCTAAGGTTTAAGTCGCTTGCTCTAGTGGTTTTGGTGGATTTGGATTTTTTGAGGTGGAGCATGTCCATTAATTCGGGTTGGACATGGCCTTGTATGTCAGGCACATGTCACCTCTGAGCAGACGGTATGCGACTGAATAGAGCTGGAGTTTCTTCAATCTGGCAGCATATGACAGATTTTGGAGTCCCTTTATCCTTTTGGTGAGGAACTTTTGGGGTCTCTCCAATTGCTGCAGATGTCGGGTGAGATACATCCCGAATGGGGCATTGTACTCGATCATTGGTCTGATAAGTGAAGAGTACAGGGAACAATGACCTCACTAGATCTGGATGTGAATCCCTTCATGATCAGGTGGGCAATGTAGAAGGTCTTTCTAACCACTTTAGCAATGTGAGTGTCAAAGAAAGGCCACTGTCAACCTGGGTCCCCAGGTCCCTGATAACCTCTTCTGTGCTTAGTGGATTGCCACCTATATGGTAGCTTGGGGTTACCTTGTTTTTCCCGAAGGGTATGACTATACATTTTTGGCGTTTAACTTCAGGCCATGGCTCTGGCACCAGCTATCTGTTTCCGTGAGTCCCTTCTGAAGGATATCAGTGTCCGATGCACTTTCCACTATGGCCCAGTTTGCAGTCATCTGCAAACTTTGTCAGCCAAAGTCCTCCCATGTTGGCCTGTACTTCTGAGAAGTAGATGCCAAACAATAGGGGCCAAGGACCGAGCCCTGTGGGACACCACTTGTGACGGGCTTGGAGTCTGACACAGCACCAGCAACTCTAACCCTGTGGGTTCTGTCCTTAAGCCAGTTTGCAACCCATCTTGTGACATATGGGTTTACATTTAAGCTGGTAAGTTTTTCTACAATACCGAGTGGGGTATTGTGTCGAAAGCCTTTGCAAGGTCAAGGTAGGCTGTATGGAGTGCCTTTCCCTCATCAATGCCCTTGGTGACTATTTCAAGAAGTCAACCAAGTTCAAAGGCATGATCTTCCCTTGACAAAGCCAAACTGGGTCGGGTCCAATGTCTGCAAGTCCCCTATATCTTTGTTTATGAGCTCCATTATGATCCTCTCCATAGCTTTGCAGACTAGACTTGTTAAGCTTATGGGGTGGTAATTACCAGGGTCCATAGAGGCCACCTTTGTGGAGTGGGACCACAGTTGCCGTCGCCACTCCTTGGGCATGTATCCTGTGGTAAGGCTGAGATTAAACAGCTGCCTTATGTGCGGGTTTAATTCCTCATTTAGCTCATGTAGCACACAGCCGGGGACACCATCCAGTCCCATTGATGCTGTGTTTTTAGCTTTAGAGAGCAGCTTTCACCTGCGCATTTGAGATGTCCGGGAGGCTACACTCGGCTGGGATAGTTATCTCTCCTTTAGGGGAGAGGGGTGAAGTTTGCACTGAACCTGTCTGCCAGTATGTTGGCAACGTCTGTGGGTTCAGTGATTTTGTATCATTTTGGACTAATTCTGAGCATATCTGTGAGTTTCCACCCAGGTTCCTAACATAGCTGAAAAAGGCCTTATGATTGTCCTTTGAATCCATGGCAATTTTTCTCTCAAAATTGGCCTTAGTTGATTTTATGAGTGCTCGTATTTTTTACTAATAATGATCAGGGGTGACTTCCCTTTTATGGATTTTGTTCTATCATGTAATAGCTTTCTCCTCTTATTGTAAAGTTTGTTAATGGCTGGGGTCCACCAGACTGGACGTTTGCCCTTTGTGGAAAGAGTCTTGGTTTTATTTGGGATTGCCTGATCCATGCAGTCCTGGAGGTGTTCATAGAAGGCATTTGTAAGGGCTTCGCAGCTTGGGTTGTGGTTTCCTCTGACTCAGGGGCCTTGAAGGATACCACACCAGTCTTGAGTAGTGTGAAGTTTGCTTTAGAGAAGTTCTTCACTATGGTCTTTTTGTTTGGGGTGGGGGCGGATGTGGATTTCCAGTGAGATTAGTTTATGATCAGATCTCACCAATGAGGGATATACTTCGGTGTGGAGCATTTTGTCCCCATGTTTGTGACAATGAGATCTAGTATATTTTCTCCTCTCGTGGGAACAGTGACTAGCTGTTCCATGGCATTTGAATTTATGAACTCCAGGAACCGTTGGGCTAGAAAGTTAGGGCTTGAGTAATGTTCCCAGTCTATATTCGGTAGTTGAAGTCACCCAATATGATGGTGTTTGGAGATACATTTATACCCTCCAGTGTCTTCAGGAAGGCTGTGTGGGGTTCCTGAGTTTGAGAGGGTGGCCTGTAGCATGCTACAATTTGTAGAGCAGTTTTGCCTATTGTTAGTTGCACCTGGATGGTTTCCGCAGCTTCATGCGTTGCCACCAACCTGGTGGTGTGAGTATCCTTTATGAATATGGCTACACCCCCTCCTTTTGTGGAGTGGTCCGGGTTTTGGGGCCGGAACGCATGATATGAGGTAATACCTAATAGTGCCGGAATGCTCTCAGGAGCCTTGAACCAGGTTTCAGTTACAGCACAGACATCGATGTTCTCCATACTGAGAAGGGCCTCGAGTGCGTGCATTTTGAGATTTAGACTTCTGGCATTGAGCAGCATTACCCTCAATTTCTTCCCATTTTTGTTTTCTAGGGTGGTAGGTTTAGAATTTGAGCCTTGCCTAAAAAAGGCACTATGGGGGTGGCAAGAGCCTTAGCCAATATCCGAATCCCAGGGTGACAGGTGCAAGCCGTCCCTTGCGAGAAGCAGCGTGGCTTGTCAAGCATGTCATCCCAGGCAGACAGACACTGGATCCCCTTTGAATGACACCAGACATTAAGCCAATTGTTAAAGCTGATCATCTTGTCTCTATATTGTGGCATCATTCTTGGTGAAGGAAGGATACTGCTCAGGGTTAGGGTCATACCTGCCTGGGCTACATAATCAGAGAGCTCCTCTATGTCTCTTTTCATGCAGTCCAGGGAGGTGCGTCTCAGGTCGTTCACACCAGCATGGACAATGACTGTGTCATATTTGTACTTGCTGTGGAGTGACCAGTGCTTGTGTTATGTGGCGGATTCTAGCGCCCGATAGGCAGCTTACTGTGACCCTCTCCTTGTTCAGCCTGGTGAGTGGGACGTCAGTGTGTCTGACTATGGAGTCACCTATGACAAGTATGTTTGGTGTTGTATTTGGCCTTAAGGGCTGTGACTGCTTTGCACACTGCTTTTGTGGTTTATGTGTTGCTTGTGGGGTGTCTTGAGGTAGCAGTTGTTTGGGTGTCTGCTTTGGAGGCCTCTGCTGTTTAGGTAAATTTTTACTCAGAGCCTCGAGTATGTCTTTGTGTGTTTATGTGTTTGATTCAGTGGAGTGGTAGCATTATGTGAGGCTGGTTTTGTGGTGTGTAGTTGCCTTCTCCTCCTGTCTGGTCTTGCCAGTCCTGAGTTGAGAGAGCTCAGCCTCCAGTTTGGCTAAATAGCTGCATCTCTCAAGTATTTGTGTTATGTGGGAGGAGGAGAGGGTTGTCTGTGTACATGAGGCAGTTATAACATTGCCTCAAGATTCCCAGATTCACCAGCTGGACCGGAGAGGAGATTGACAACTGACCTTTGGACATGCTAGAATAATATTGGGAAATCCTTAATGGTGAAAACAAGGGCCAGTGGGGAGTGAGGGTGTAGTGCTTTTTAATTTTAGTGCTGACTTATATAATTGCTTTAGTGAGCAAGTGCCAGGTAACTTGAGTGCAATGTGTTACAAGTAACTAAATGCAAAACGACAAACAGTAACTTTCTTTCAAGTGAAACAAGGAAATAAGTACAGTAAGCAATGCAGATATCACTAGTGATCCACAGAAGCGCTGAGAAGTTGCGTGAGGTGGAATTAGCTTCCAGGGAAATAACAAGCAAACAAACAACAAGCATATAAACAAAGCTAGATTCAGTAGGCCTGGATCTAGTCTATGCTAGAGCAAACAAGGTGAACCAATTTCAGTAAGATACAGTTCAAATATTCAGGCACTATAAACCTTTAACCAGAAAATTCCCAGCTCAGAAGGGCAGAGTCCAGCCTCTTCTCCCACAAGAGTGCAGACCACGAACCTTCTTAATGTAAAATAACTGGCCTGAAGCCCAAGTGCCTAAACCAGAACTAATACACTTGGACACTGGGCTCTCAATCAGCAGTTCCCAACTTAGAAGGATGAAAGCTACCTGTCCTGCCACCACAGTGCTTCCCACAAACCTTCCTAATGTAAAACAACTGTTCTGAAGCCCAAGTGCTTAATCCAAAAGACTTGAATGATAGCTACACTTTAATCAAGTTACAACCAAGCAGTAATAAATACCATTGAATACTTTAGAGAGTGTCTGGATTAGTGCTCAAGTTACACAAACAAAGCTAGATCCAGCAGGCCCGAATCCAGTCTATGCCACAGCAAACAAGGCGCCAACTTCAGTAAGGAACAGTTCAGATATGCATGCACTATAAGCCTTTAACCAGAAATTCCCAGCTCAGAAGGGCAGAGTCCAGCCTCTCCTCCCACAAGAGTGCAGACCACGAACCCTCTTAATGTAAAATAACTGGCTTGAAAGCCCAAGTGCTTAAACCAGAATTAATACACTTTTAGAATAACAGACACTGAGCCCTCAATCAGCAGTTCTCAACCTAGAAGGATGTAAGCTACCTGTTCTGCCACAACAGTGCAGACCACAAACCCTCTCAGTGCAAAACAACTAACTGGTCCAAGCCCAAGTGTTTAAACCAAAAGGCTTAGAATGAGTTACACCAAGCAGTAATAAATACAATTGAGTATTTTAAGATGATGCAAAAGTAAAAGAAGTAGGTAAAACACAAGTACAGTAAAAGCAGATGAAATTTTTTTTTTTTTTTTTTTTTCTGAACAAGTGCTGAGATCAAAGAAACAGATTTGAGTGCTGAAACTAGAAAACTGGCTAGTTATAAGAAATAAACAAGCTAGAAGGCTTCCCTCAAACACAGAAGGGCTTGGGGGCTCAGAAGCCTACAAATAGTCTGTACCACTTAACAAGAAAGGCAGGAAATAAGCTTAATTTTCTTTTTTTTTTTTTCTATTTCCCAGATGCTCTCTTTGTACACAGTAGGAGTGCCTGAAATCAGAATATGATCTCACTGCACTCAGTTGAGTGAGCAAATGAGATGGGCCCAGAGGCAGGCTGAGGGGCGGGCAGTTTCAATGCCACTAGTAGAATAACTTCAGATAAAAATTCCTTCAACACTCCTTCATACACAGTTTAAATCAATTTAAATACTGTATTTTTAAAAAAAAGTGCAGAAAAAGGTACTTAAATTCTCTTATACGTCCAGTTGAATATAACCAAGTTTTAGCTGGCCAAGCTGAAGTTTTAAAGCAGGAATTATTTCACATGCACCAGTTTAAATATGCAAGGACAGGAAATCAAAGAATGTGGCTACCCCCACACCTGTAATTACTAGCAAATAACAAAATTCAGCCAACACTAGCTTTAGTTCAAGTTACTGAAGAGCAGAATAACTTCAGATAAAAATTCCTTCAACACTCCTTCATACACAGTTTAAATCAATTTAAATACTGTATTTTTAAAAAAAAGTGCAGAAAAAGGTACTTAAATTCTCTTATACGTCCAGTTGAATATAACCAAGTTTTTAGCTGGCCAAGCTGAAGTTTTAAAGCAGGAATTATTTCACATGCACCAGTTTAAATATGCAAGGACAGGAAATCAAAGAATGTGGCTACCCCACACCTGTAATTACTAGCAAATAACAAAATTCAGCCAACACTAGCTTTAGTTCAAGTTACTGAAGAGCAGAATAACTTCAGATAAAAATTCCTTCAACACTCCTTCATACACAGTTTAAATCAATTTAAATACTGTATTTTTAAAAAAAAGTGCAGAAAAAGGTACTTAAATTCTCTTATACGTCCAGTTGAATATAACCAAGTTTTTAGCTGGCCAAGCTGAAGTTTTAAAGCAGGAATTATTTCACATGCACCAGTTTAAATATGCAAGGACAGGAAATCAAAGAATGTGGCTACCCCACACCTGTAATTACTAGCAAATAACAAAATTCAGCCAACACTAGCTTTAGTTCAAGTTACTGAAGAGCAGAATAACTTCAGATAAAAATTCCTTCAACACTCCTTCATACACAGTTTAAATCAATTTAAATACTGTATTTTTTAAAAAAAGTGCAGAAAAAGGTACTTAAATTCTCTTATACGTCCAGTTGAATATAACCAAGTTTTTAGCTGGCCAAGCTGAAGTTTTAAAGCAGGAATTATTTCACATGCACCAGTTTAAATATGCAAGGACAGGAAATCAAAGAATGTGGCTACCCCCACACCTGTAATTACTAGCAAATAACAAAATTCAGCCAACACTAGCTTTAGTTCAAGTTACTGAAGAGCAGAATAACTTCAGATAAAAATTCCTTCAACACTCCTTCATACACAGTTTAAATCAATTTAAATACTGTATTTTTTTAAAAAAAAGTGCAGGAAAAGGTACTTAAATTCTCTTATACGTCCAGTTGAATATAACCAAGTTTTTAGCTGGCCAAGCTGAAGTTTTAAAGCAGGAATTATTTCACATGCACCAGTTTAAATATGCAAGGACAGGAAATCAAAGAATGTGGCTACCCCCACACCTGTAATTACTAGCAAATAACAAAATTCAGCCAACACTAGCTTTAGTTCAAGTTACTGAAGAGCAGAATAACTTCAGATAAAAATTCCTTCAACACTCCTTCATACACAGTTTAAATCAATTTAAATACTGTATTTTTAAAAAAAAGTGCAGAAAAAGGTACTTAAATTCTCTTATACGTCCAGTTGAATATAACCAAGTTTTTAGCTGGCCAAGCTGAAGTTTTAAAGCAGGAATTATTTCACATGCACCAGTTTAAATATGCAAGGACAGGAAATCAAAGAATGTGGCTACCCCACACCTGTAATTACTAGCAAATAACAAAATTCAGCCAACACTAGCTTTAGTTCAAGTTACTGAAGAGCAGAATAACTTCAGATAAAAATTCCTTCAACACTCCTTCATACACAGTTTAAATCAATTTAAATACTGTATTTTTAAAAAAAGTGCAGAAAAAGGTACTTAAATTCTCTTATACGTCCAGTTGAATATAACCAAGTTTTAGCTGGCCAAGCTGAAGTTTTAAAGCAGGAATTATTTCACATGCACCAGTTTAAATATGCAAGGACAGGAAATCAAAGAATGTGGCTACCCCCACACCTGTAATTACTAGCAAATAACAAAATTCAGCCAACACTAGCTTTAGTTCAAGTTACTGAAGAGCAGAATAACTTCAGATAAAAATTCCTTCAACACTCCTTCATACACAGTTTAAATCAATTTAAATACTGTATTTTTAAAAAAAGTGCAGAAAAAGGTACTTAAATTCTCTTATACGTCCAGTTGAATATAACCAAGTTTTAGCTGGCCAAGCTGAAGTTTTAAAGCAGGAATTATTTCACATGCACCAGTTTAAATATGCAAGGACAGGAAATCAAAGAATGTGGCTACCCCACACCTGTAATTACTAGCAAATAACAAAATTCAGCCAACACTAGCTTTAGTTCAAGTTACTGAAGAGCAGAATAACTTCAGATAAAAATTCCTTCAACACTCCTTCATACACAGTTTAAATCAATTTAAATACTGTATTTTTAAAAAAAAAAGTGCAGAAAAAGGTACTTAAATTCTCTTATACGTCCAGTTGAATATAACCAAGTTTTTAGCTGGCCAAGCTGAAGTTTTAAAGCAGGAATTATTTCACATGCACCAGTTTAAATATGCAAGGACAGGAAATCAAAGAATGTGGCTACCCCCACACCTGTAATTACTAGCAAATAACAAAATTCAGCCAACACTAGCTTTAGTTCAAGTTACTGAAGAGCAGAATAACTTCAGATAAAAATTCCTTCAACACTCCTTCATACACAGTTTAAATCAATTTAAATACTGTATTTTTAAAAAAAGTGCAGAAAAAGGTACTTAAATTCTCTTATACGTCCAGTTGAATATAACCAAGTTTTAGCTGGCCAAGCTGAAGTTTTAAAGCAGGAATTATTTCACATGCACCAGTTTAAATATGCAAGGACAGGAAATCAAAGAATGTGGCTACCCCACACCTGTAATTACTAGCAAATAACAAAATTCAGCCAACACTAGCTTTAGTTCAAGTTACTGAAGAGCAGAATAACTTCAGATAAAAATTCCTTCAACACTCCTTCATACACAGTTTAAATCAATTTAAATACTGTATTTTTAAAAAAAAAGTGCAGAAAAAGGTACTTAAATTCTCTTATACGTCCAGTTGAATATAACCAAGTTTTTAGCTGGCCAAGCTGAAGTTTTAAAGCAGGAATTATTTCACATGCACCAGTTTAAATATGCAAGGACAGGAAATCAAAGAATGTGGCTACCCCCACACCTGTAATTACTAGCAAATAACAAAATTCAGCCAACACTAGCTTTAGTTCAAGTTACTGAAGAGCAGAATAACTTCAGATAAAAATTCCTTCAACACTCCTTCATACACAGTTTAAATCAATTTAAATACTGTATTTTTAAAAAAAAAAGTGCAGAAAAGGTACTTAAATTCTCTTATACGTCCAGTTGAATATAACCAAGTTTTTAGCTGGCCAAGCTGAAGTTTTAAAGCAGGAATTATTTCACATGCACCAGTTTAAATATGCAAGGACAGGAAATCAAAGAATGTGGCTACCCCCACACCTGTAATTACTAGCAAATAACAAAATTCAGCCAACACTAGCTTTAGTTCAAGTTACTGAAGAGCAGAATAACTTCAGATAAAAATTCCTTCAACACTCCTTCATACACAGTTTAAATCAATTTAAATACTGTATTTTTAAAAAAAAAGTGCAGAAAAAGGTACTTAAATTCTCTTATATGTCCAGTTGAATATAACCAAGTTTTTAGCTGGCCAAGCTGAAGTTTTAAAGCAGGAATTATTTCACATGCACCAGTTTAAATATGCAAGGACAGGAAATCAAAGAATGTGGCTACCCCCACACCTGTAATTACTAGCAAATAACAAAATTCAGCCAACACTAGCTTTAGTTCAAGTTACTGAAGAGCAGAATAACTTCAGATAAAAATTCCTTCAACACTCCTTCATACACAGTTTAAATCAATTTAAATACTGTATTTTTTTTAAAAAAAGTGCAGAAAAAGGTACTTAAATTCTCTTATACGTCCAGTTGAATATAACCAAGTTTTTAGCTGGCCAAGCTGAAGTTTTAAAGCAGGAATTATTTCACATGCACCAGTTTAAATATGCAAGGACAGGAAATCAAAGAATGTGGCTACCCCCACACCTGTAATTACTAGCAAATAACAAAATTCAGCCAACACTAGCTTTAGTTCAAGTTACTGAAGAGCAGAATAACTTCAGATAAAAATTCCTTCAACACTCCTTCATACACAGTTTAAATCAATTTAAATACTGTATTTTTTAAAAAAAAAAGTGCAGAAAAAGGTACTTAAATTCTCTTATGCGTCCAGTTGAATATAACCAAGTTTTTAGCTGGCCAAGCTGAAGTTTTAAAGCAGGAATTATTTCACATGCACCAGTTTAAATATGCAAGGACAGGAAATCAAAGAATGTGGCTACCCCCACACCTGTAATTACTAGCAAATAACAAAATTCAGCCAACACTAGCTTTAGTTCAAGTTACTGAAGAGCAGAATAACTTCAGATAAAAATTCCTTCAACACTCCTTCATACACAGTTTAAATCAATTTAAATACTGTATTTTTTAAAAAAAAGTGCAGAAAAAGGTACTTAAATTCTCTTATACGTCCAGTTGAATATAACCAAGTTTTTTCTGGCCAAGCTGAAGTTAAGTTGGAGTCAACTAAAGGGCAGGTAGTAGACTGCCTTTAAAGTAGTAAAGATAAATACAGTGGCAGGACCAATGAGTTTTTAGGTATTCTCTGATGGCAGATTTGACATAATTAATTTGTTTGAGGGACCTGATTTCTAATGGCAGTTTGCTCCATGATATAGTATGATGGTAGCTATAGAGGCGGCTGCATCCAATTTTCCTGTTAGGTTTATATATTTGTAGCAAGTCTTGGTTAACGCTACGTAGACACCTAGTGGGAGAATATTGAAAAATGAGTGGAGATAAGCTAGGACAGTAGGATTGTTGGTATAGGATTGATTGAATTATCTGGAGTTGAGACAGGAGGAGCTGGTGAAGTAGTTCCAGCAAGTTTAGGTATTTTAATGAAAGACAATGGTGAGCTTTATATGTTTGGTGTGTGACAAATCTAGCAAACTTGTTATCAGTCGATTCTAATTTAGCAAAGAGTGAGGAGTTGACATTAGTGAAACAATTGAGAGCTATACAGCAGGTTAGATTGGAAGTAGATATGAGAGAGGGTTACTTTTGTTTTGTTTGTGAGAAACTTTTTGTTTTGATAAAGAAGGCCAAGTTTTTGGTGCATCTTTTTAATACAGTTACTTATATGAAAGTCAAATTTACGTTGGTCATCTATAATGATGTCTTGAAGTTTTGTGCTAGATTCAACAATGATGGAAGTGTTATTGAGGGACAGTATAGAAAAAGTGGGTTTAAGGTGGGTGAGGTTTTTGGCAAGAAAGAGTAAGGGTTTTGCTTTTTAGGGTTAAGAATAAGCTGGTTGTCAGAGAGACAGGTTTAAAGGATGCTTGAGTAGCAGAGATAAGGTCAGAGGGGGTGTCAGCAATGACTATGGAGTCACCTGCATATTGTATAAGGGATGACTGGGGGCAAGAGGTATAGAGTAGATTTGTGCAAATATTAAAAAAGTAATGGACCAAGGGTGGATTCTTGGAGGACACCCATTTTAACTGGGAGAGAGCTGAGAACCATTTCACTGATTGCAGGTGGTCAGTGAGATAGCTAGAAAAAACAGGTAACAGTAGTAGTAGTAGTAGAGAAGTAAAGGTTAGACAGTTTAGTCAGTGAAAGAGGGTGGGAGACAGTATCAAAGGCTTTAGAGAGGTCGACGAATAAACAAGAGACAAGTTTATTGTTGTCTCTGGCCAGAAAAATAGTATTAATGAAGGATATATATATATATATATATATATATATATATATATATATATATATATATATATATGACCACAATACTTTTGATCTAAAATTCATTTTATCTAATCACAAAATATCTAAAAGCATAATCTAAAGCACATATGTACCTTAGATCAAAGGTATGTGTGTATCTATAGCTATAAATCTCTGTCTAGTTATATAGATAGGTAGAGACAGATATATAGATGTAGATATGGATATCTTCAATGTAAAGCAATCACGGAGAAGAGGGAGAAAGTGAGGCAACGCAGCACTTACCTTCTCACTCTCCTCTAAGTGCAGCTATCATAACAAGACGCTAGTGAGCTTTCAGGTGTGACATTCTGAGCACTAATTAACTGACCATTGTTAAATTTTACAAGATATTCTTAATGTGTATCTCAGCTTCTTACATGAAATGAAACTTACTTCATAATGAAAAGCATTTTAAATAAACTGATTTTGGTAGATCTCAAACCTGAATCTGTAATTGCCATGCTAAGCAGGGAGATGTATGAAGTGATGAAAATGACATTGTTTACTACTGATTTCAGTGTATAAATCAGCAATGTATGTGCTGCAGGAATCTTTATTACTTGCACATACATTTATCATTGAACAACATATCCTGAAGTTGCACAAAGACAAACTTCAGGTAGCCAAAGCGAGGGTTGATAGCCCAGCTGCCAGATAATTTCAGTGCTTGGATACCACCCATCACTCAGAGTTACCATTAAGCTGCTTTGCATAAACTATGGTGTTAAAGAAGCCGAAATGTTTGCATAACAACTTCAGTTTTGAATTTAAGTAAAAAGCACATAAAGTGCCACAGTCAAGCAAGAATAATTACAGGGGTCCTACTGTAAGTACTCATATTCCATTTATTGGCAACCCACCTACTGGTTGCAACTTGTTCTCCTAGTATCTTGAGCCTATTTCTGGCATACAACACTAGCCAGACCTATCAAAAACCCTAACTCTAATAACACTAAGTATTTCACTCAATTCCTTATCCTACTTTCAGTCTTCTTCCTCATCCATATAAAGTGCCGCTTGCTCTTTAATTCTAATCCTAAACCTCATTCCCTAAATCTAAAGCTCCCAGTTGTGCCTTTATACTAATCCCAAACCTCAAACCCTAATCCTAAAACCCACTCACTCTCTAAACCTAAAACTCCAAGTCACATCCTAACAAATATCCCAAACATTGCACCCTAACTATAAAACTCTCACTCACTCTAGAAACCTAATCCCAAACCTCATTCCCTAAACCTAAAACTCCAATTCACACCCTAAACAGCATCCCAAACATCACTGCCTAACCCTGAAACTCCCACTCAATCCCTAAACCTAAGGCTCTCAGTGACCCCTAGCTCTAATCCCAAATATTCTTCTTTCACACTAAAATTCCCTTTCGGTTCTTAACCCTAATTTTACATCTTGTTCCCTAAAGCTAAAACTCCCATTTGCTCCCCATGGCTATTCTACTTATCTGGTTTATATGCCAGTAATGCTATTGCACTCAAACAGACATGCAATCGCTTGTGTGAGATGAGTGTGAAACAAGCATCCATCTGTATAGCTGTGGTCCATTGTTAGTTAGAACTCAAGCAGGTAGAATACAACTTAATTATAACCTATTATATTAAATGTAGCAGTATTGTATTTTTCCTTATTATTTGTAAATATAGTTTAATTATATTTTCTGTTCTGTAATATGACTTAGGCTGACTGATTTTAATTCCAGCTGGAAAAAAAACAATCATGTTTTCTTGGGAGCAATAGGGATTAAGGTCCCCACATCCCAGATCTACCCCTGTGCATAACATTAGTGCACCTTAGGAAAAAAAAACAGAATTTTCCATAATCAAGTAATCCAAGTACTAGTATATGTTTGCAATGAGCATCATTTTTACTCATATAAATTCAAGTTAGTATCAGCATCACATAAATGTATCAGAAATATTTTAATGGCATAGTGTGATATCATTTGCAAACTGCATTCGACCTTGTTTTACGTGGATTTGTTTCACATTTTAATACTTTTAAGTTCTAATGGACATCTGTAATCAGTGTGTATAATACATGAGGCACTTTGCCAGATACAAATCTTTCAATACTAGTGCTATACATGTGAAGTTCAATATAAATGAAAATGAGAGGAAAATCTCAAGACCATATTCCTCCTTCTTAAATGAGCTTACTTTTTAAGGAAGGAATTCTTGCCTGTGACCTTATGTTCTCATAATATAATATGATTAAGCTATGAGTTTAACCAGAGTCATTCTCAGATAGTAAGTTATCAGTATCAGAAATCAAATCATAACCTGTAAAAGTGTCTCTCTCCAAATTAAATCAAAATTCTGTTCATGTTATACATCTCGGCATCATAAAAAACAATATAAAATTAGAAAGCAATGCAAATGACTTGAACTGTTTTCAGTTACGAATGCAACATATTTACATTTAATTATTTACAATTTTCAGATTCTAATTAAGAAGCAGACATAGTTACAGTAAAGACAAGAAAATAAATTCATCACAGTCTCAGCTGTGAAAACACGTATTACATATGTATATATGAGTTCACTTGTGAGTGAATATGTGTTTGTCTTTTCTTTGTTTTTTTTACAGTTAAATTTGCATTTGCAAAGGCTGTTTCTCAGTGCGTGCCTAGCTGCATGTCGATGTGGGAATTGTTGAGGTTATTGCATCAACGTTTAGCGTGTTGATGTTGAGTGTATTCGATGTATGGTAATATTCCCATATACAGAGAGAGAGAGAGATGGGTGGTATTCATAGTCTGAGACTTCATAGCTATGTAGTGTTTATCCACAAGGAGTGCCAATATGTTTATATTCAAATAAACTAAGCACAGTTATTACCACTGAATAAGGAAAAGCGAAGACATTTTGAAAAACACTCCTACTAATGCCAAAAAGCAAAATAATAAAAACAAAAAGCATTGGGTACATATGAAGTACTATGTGAAAGCTGTAGACTTCATATTACTTTATGTTATCAGATATTGTGGACGGAAGCAACGATGTGCAGTCACACTTGGAAGACCTAAGGCAAATGGTGGACTGAGCAGATTTTTATTAATAATATTTAAAGGAGTTCAAGATGGTTTATATAGGGATACCCTTATGTGGATACCCTGTTGGTTACTTTACAGAATG
>NC_056739.1:1375206455-1375208955 GCF_019279795.1 Protopterus annectens
AGACACTGGAACCTTCTTCCCTAGTGATTTAACATCACTTTCCTCCCTTACTATCTTCAAACAAAAGCTCAAAATCTATCTTAAATCACACTGGCTCTGTCCTTCGTGTAACCCTGACTAACCTTTACTGTAACTGCTGTGCATTCTCTCTTTTCTTCTTTTTCCATTCTACCTCTCACTCCTTGTTACTTATTTTCTGAAGAAATTAGAATGCAAGCTAAGTAATCAAGTTAAAATGTTATTCTTTTGAAGAGTTTTAACCATATACTATATTAAATCACTTTAACTTGCTCTGTAAATAGAAATGATCTGAAATAATGTGCTAACAGTGAAGTGACCAATATTATCTGTAATCCTCTGTTCAATATTACATGTATGTTGTTGTATATTAGATATATATATATATATATATATATATATATATATATATATATATATATATATATATATATATATATGTCTTTCTAACTGTTTGGAGCTTTTGTCCCCAGGCCTCTACTGATAAAGGATATGTATCCAGTTAGACTAGCCCAGCCAACAAATGTAAAATGTTGTGGTTGTTGTGTCTTTCGGCTTTTCCCGGTTAGGGGTCGCCACAGTGGAACTCTGGTCCGCTAATGATTGGCAGTTGATTTTTACATGCCGAGTTGCCAGCCCTGATGCACAACCTTCAACAAAGGTATGCTCATTCACGCATGTCTCCATGCAGAAGATGCTTTCGCTGAGAATCGAACCGGACAGCGTCTTACTGTGAGGCGACAATGCTGCTGCAGCACCACCACTGCGGATAGGCAACAAATGTAAAATAAATAAATAAATAAAATAAATGTGAAGTGTCAGTTTAATAAAGTTGTAAAACCCCCATATAAACACAAATGCCCCATACAGTATAGTCAAACATGAATAAATGTAATGAAAGTACATTGGGGAATGTCAGGGACAGTAAACAAAATTATAATTTGTAATGAATGATGAATCAATCCCATACAGCAGATAGTCTATAAAATAAAAAATAAGCAATGCTAAGCATTGCACAGCTCTGCTTACCAGGTGTAAACATTGTCTAAATATGACTGCTAAGCAATGAGTAGCCCAGCTAAGTGGATTTGGCCATTGGTAAGCAGTGCTGAACCTGCCCCTTTAAGCACTGGCAACCTTAGCTAAGCAGGTTTGCCCATAGCTTAGCTTCGTTCAGCATATTTAAAACCATCCAATTGCAGCAAAGGGTAGGAAATCAGATGTATTTAAACCCAGCAGGCAGGAATGCAGCTCATAAGTGATTGCAACTTCCCACTGTAGGCAGTATGGCAGGTGTTGGTGTGGGCATGCGATTCCGGGTGCAGCGCTGGGGCATACAGGAGTCCAAGTTCATGGTAGCACTCCTGGTAAATAACCATGATGAGAGACTGCTGCAGGGCCAGTACCAGGGCTCCCAATATAAAGCAGAAGCCTGGGACCGTCTCGCCTGTGATCTCACCAGTGTCACTGGTATCACTCTGACTGGTGAGCAGGTCCAGCACCACTATGCTGACTTGAAGCAGAGGAAGAGGGACTTCTTGGATGACTGGGTCCAAGAAGCAAGACAGAGGGGTGATGTCCTAGCAGTGTGTAAATATTCATATCAATAACTGTTTATCAAAGTCCAGCCTGTGTATGTGATGGATAGGTATGCCTAAATATTTCTCTATTCCCTTTACAGATGCAGGTGAGAGGGCTGTGAATCAGGAACTCCATGCCAGTAGGTTGCAAAGGCTGCATCACTGGGATGGTGAGTAACAATCCTAATTGTAGTAGTCATACCAAATAATTAAAAAGTAGTAGAAAGTCACCTGGCAGTATAAAAGCTGTGTATGGGTTGAACTGAATAAACCAGACAATATGACAGTAATAGTCCCATATAGATGATATTTAAATAAAACTGTAACTGCCTGGCAATAAAGTTCTAAATCCTGGACTGGTTGTGTTTACTCTGGTATTGTATGGCATTTAGTGTTGCAGTCTCTGAATAGTAATGTTGTGTTAACCATTGTTACCCACACTGTGCTACAAAAAAAATATGTCTAGGAATGTCTGTATAAGACTGTTTATGTACAAGATGAGATTGTACAACCAAGAGAGACATAGACATAAAACACTGAAGGAACAGACAACAGTTTCTAAAGAGCTCACTCTGATGAAACTCAAATTGTTGTATTTTTAGCACACACAGCCATGGTTTGAATCCCGGGAGTGGTAGTAAGCTGTATGCATAATCATACCTCACAATTGTACAGATTTTTGGAGAATGTCCAGATAATTGGCTCATATTTTTGGTCTCTTCCTCTGTCACCCAAGCAAATCACTGGGATGATCTCAGAACTGTAGTCACTAAATAATGACATATATTTGATTTTCAGACCTCAAATCCTTCAGAAAATGTATATTAAAACAAATCCTGTTACTCTAGCAACTCTCCAAGTTTATAAGAACAATATTCAAAATATGTCCCTATTTCTACCCC